>NW_007731372.1:16482-66236 GCF_000696425.1 Galeopterus variegatus | reverse complement strand
AGACTTTAGCCTGGGGAAAGTTTCCTGTCTTTTGCAAGTTTAACATTTTTATATGTACTTTTAAGAAGTTAGGCTAAGCCTGAAACTACAAGAAACTAGGTCCTGTGAAATATATTTGCTTCATAAATATTGCTATACTCCACATCTACTCCCCTGAATGCTCAAAAAGCCCCCAGACTGCTTCCTGGGGTCCAAAGTTCCAACTGATTTAATCTCAAATCACAATGAAGCCAAAAGCTCCCTTGAAGCTGGTGAAAAGCTAGGAGTAATCAAAGCTGGGTTTCACCAGTAGTTAACACAATGTTGCGTGTGACACCATTATATAGACAGCTCATTGGCCCCTGACTTGTTGCTAATTGCTGATGCTGTCATTAGTACTAGAGCACGAAGTCACCACTTGTGGAGACTAAAGGCCAGTCTTGGAGTTTCTTGCCTTGGTGTTAGGCCCTTAAAGCTGGAGGATTCTACCGCCTCTACTGGAAGCTGGTTGTTCTAGGGTAGCAGTTCTCAAAACTTAGCCTGCATGAGAATGACCTGGAGGACTTAAGATACAAATTGCTGGTCTCCACTGTATTAGTCCATTTCCTTTGCTTATAACAAAATACATGAAACTGGATAATTTATAAAGAAGCAAAACTTTTTCTTACAGTTTTGGAGGCTGGGAAGTCTGCAATCCAGGGAGCGCATCTGCTGAGGGCCTTGTTCTGGCTGGGAACTCTCTACAAGGTCTAGTGATGACCAAGGTATCACATGATGAGAATGGGCTGAGCAAGAGAGAGCTAACCTGCTCACTCACGCTCCTTATAAAGCCATCAGAACCATATCCATGACTACCCATTAAGCCATTGACTCATTACTCCATGAATGGGTCAATCCATTCACTACAGCAAGGTACTCACAATCTAATCACCTCTTAAAAGGTCCCACCTTTCAATTGCCATAATAGAATTTCCCACCCTCTTAACACAGTTACAATGGGGATTAAGTTTGCAACATATCTACTTTTGGGGGACACATTTGACCCGTAGCACCCACTCTCAGAGATTTTGATTCAGTAGATCTGAGTGGGTCCTAAGAACATGCATTTCTAACAAGTCTCCAGGTGATGCAGATACAGCTATTCCAGGGACCACACTTCCCCAGAACAGTGCCCTAGGAAAAGGCCCTTCCAAGACTGATGAAATTCTCCATTTGTTTCTGTTGTTGCTGTTCTAAGGACATAAACCCTGCTGGTCCAACCCAAATCAAGAGAGCTGGACTGAACCACCATTGTGGTAGAAAGCCCTGGCTGAACTGCACTAGTGCTTCTTGGAGTGAGAGAAAGATCCTTCTCTGGCCTGGGTTCCTGGCATCATAGTTCTTAGAATCAGTCACTCAGAAAACTCCTCAGGACTCAAGTCTGCCACCTTGAGAGTAGAGAGCTTCTCATGTATGTAAGTAGAGAGCTTCTCATGTATACTGCCTTACAGACCCCAGAAATTTCATTGTCCTTTAATCATGTAACTTTTGACCAAGCCAACACTCCGGTTTTAAGTGTTTCTAGTTTTTATGATAATTTTATCACTGAAGTTTTTATGCATACCCTGCCATTGGGCCTTACTCAGGGCCAAATAGGCTGCCTCAATAGATTTGTATAACATTGAATTTGGGGTCATCTCAATCCCTTTGGTCCTAGAGGGTCCCCGGGTTCCAAATGCAATTTTCAGTTTACCCTTGTCTTAGCAAACTTCAAGTCCATGTTTGAGGTGCCAGGAAGGGACCAAGTATGACTAAGGGTGTTAAGAGATTTTATCACTTTGGGCGATAAACTGTAGTTAACAGATACAGAGCATTTTTTTGGCGAACAAATGTGTTCATGTACACACACGCACACACACACAAAAAAAGAAATTGCAGATTTTATAGCAGGACAAAGAAAAAAACATTCAAGGTTTTCCTTCGTAATGAGATTGCTGAGTACCTTGGCAGTTCCCTGTGTAATAGTGGATTAAGTATTAAGTTATTCAGTAAATCAATAGTTGTCAGTCACATTGTACAACATATCCACAACTCCCACCCTTAGTAGTGAGAAGTGCCATGTTAGCATAAATGTGATCATTACCAAGTAGATAAGTAGACTGGTAAATCTTTTTTATGATTGTTGACCTTTATTGTTTCAGCATGATATTTTATTATATATGCACCCATAGTAGGCTTGGAAATAAATATTAATAATAATAACAAAAGCCTTGCATTCTGGCCAACATTTCCTTATTTGATACATATAGAGTTTTAAATGCATAACAAAGGCAAAATTTGCTCAAGGTTATTCACTACCAGTGTTTACTCTGGTAGTAATAAGGCATTCTCAGTAAAAAGGGTATTATGTGAAATATTATTTTCCATTCCTATTGATAATCTAATAGCTAGAACATCTTCTGAGATGGATTAAGGCAAGAAAAAAATAACTCAGCATCATTCACAGGTAAACAGTAAGAAGGTAGCAAATGAAAATTAATAAAATGTAAGGTTTTTCCTAATGAAGATAAAAATCTTATATGTGTTTAATAATTTAAATATTGTAAACACAACATGAAAATGTCATTAATTTTTAAAATTTCTTCTTCATACATCTTTTTCTTCATTTTTTACATTTCGAAGTGTAAGCTTTGATTTCGTTTTCATTCATTATACAAGGAGTACACAAATTATACATGGGCTATGCTTTTATGAATTTTTTCCCTCTGTGAAATATAACAAATAGGTATATGCAAAAAATAACAATGAAAATTCAATGAAGTATCAGAAAGAGAAGACCTATCTGGACATAACCCAGGTCAGTAGACACTAGCAGGATAAGGTATTATTCTGCAGGTCAACACACAGTGTCCATACCCCGAAAGCCTCCCACCTGTCCACTTTCAGACACTGAACTCTCCTCCTGCCGTAGGTAAGTACTATCCCAACTTACAGTAATCACCACCCTGCTTGCTTTTAGATTTACTGCCGAGGCCATCCTCAACACCCTAGATCTTAGCTTTGCCTCATTTTGAACTTTGTGTAAGTGGAATTATACACCATGTGTTCTGTTGTCTTTGGCTTTTTTTGGTTTCACATTGTTTTTGAGATTCATCCACGGTGAGTACATAAACGTAATGTATTCATTTCCATTGCTATAGAGTACTCCATTGTGTGAAATGATACAACCTATGTATGAATTCTATTGCTAATGAATATTTGGATTGTTTACAGTTTGAGACTATGAGACTGTGAAACACTGTAGGTATTTGGAGCAGTAAGTTTTTCAGTAAATAGCAGTCAAAAATGTTGTACAGCACACCCCAACTACATACCCTCAGTGTTGAGTGTTATGACGATAGCACAAATGTGAGCGTCATTACTAAGTATATAAGTAAACAGGAATTCTTGTACATAATTTTTGACACACACTTATGGGCATTTCTGATGAGTATGCACCTGGGCGAGGAATTGCTGAGCCACAGGGAAGGTGTCTTCAGTTTTCCGTAGATTATACCAGAGTGTGGTAATAAATATGCACTCTCACCAGTGTCCTGTTGCTTTTCATCCAAGTCTCAGCTCAGATTTTATCTCCTTTGAGCACTCTTTCCTGGCCATTCTAGCTAAGTAGCTATCCTAGTTAAAGTACCAGACTTTCATCCATCCTCTTACCCTTTAGTCCATTTCTCTGATTTATATTCTTCAAAGTACTTCTCACTATCTGAAATTATCTTATTTGTTTCTGTGCTTCTCCACTGGAAGGTAAGCTCCATGAGGGCAGAGACTTTGTCTTGCCCATGACTAAGAAAGTGACTGGAACAGAGGAGACTTTTAATCAATATTTCTTGAGTGAATAGTTCAGAACTTCCTCTATATAGTAAATATTCACAATAATGCTGTAGAAAAGACTTTACAGAATATAAACATTGAATCTCCTCTTTGCAAGGAGCAATACTTTCTGCATAGGAGTTTCATTATCCATGTAATATGTTTAACAGCTAGTATTCAAAAAATAATTATCCATCTAGATTTTTTCCATAATATGACCATCATGACACATGTTGAATAATTTTCCCTGTCTCATGAACACAGTGAGCACCAGCATCTCATATCCTCTGTGAGAAAACAGGAGCCTATAAATCAAGGTTTCTTTTTTTTTTTCTTAAGTACAGTCCATTATAATCAATTGGCATGCCTGCTATAAATAATAATGCATGATTTCTCAAGGAATCCAGCATGTAATTGATTCTCTGGTCTGAAGAAGCTATAGGCCTGTGATTTTTGATATCTATGGAATCCTTCAACCGTCTTTATTGCCGTGTTTTTAGCTAGCACCTGAAATAAAGGTTCATGAATCTTTATTATGAATCCAACCTCCATGGAATAGAGAAGTAGTAGTGTGTGACTCTTGGAATATGCTCAGTCCTATCTCTGTATTTCTACTGTAAGGTGATAAATACTCCAAGAGGTAGCTGGATGTGAGTTTCTTGCATGTCCAGAGCCATCCCCATGTGACTCCAAATACTTGAGTCAGGCAATGATGTATATTTCACAAAAAGCCATTCCAAAAGCCCCAAATCACCAGATACTATTATGGTCACATATTGAAAAGGGGTGCTTTATGTTCTAAATTTTTGACTGGTTCATAATTTCTTTTTTTTCAAGGAGAGTTGACCATGTGACCCTACTACTCTTACCACCATTAACTGTTTGGGTGCCTGACCCAAGGCTGGCCAGTGGCGTGTAAAATGGCATGAGACTTCTGCCAGCCGGGCTACTCTACTTGGGAAAGTGACCCACAAAGCAAACCAGGTTATCTTTCTTGGGGAGTTTAGATGGAGGACATATGGAGCATTAGAGAAAGATGGAGGAAGCATAAGGGGTACACGGCAGAATATGTTATTTAAACTATATAAAACTTGGGATATATAAATAACAGTTTTATTTCTTGTATAATTCTGCAAATATTAAAATTATCCTGAGGATAGAAAATAAAAAACAAAAACTATGAGAATTATCTTGTGTGGAGATTTATTAATCTCTGATTTAAAACCCTAGAGACCCAGGCCAGAAACAATGGAGCCACCACTGGAAGCCCCCCGGGGCTCCTGAGCCATGGGGGGCAGAAGGGGAGCCTGTGGGCCTCAGCCATGCCCCCCTGCCATTGGCAACCCCCTCCCCCCACCCCACCCCTGCCAGCCAAGGAGCCAGCCGTGGGCCATCCCTTTCTCCTTCCCTCTCCCCCTTCTTCCTCACCCCTCCTCCTTGTCTCCCCTCCACAACATCTTAGAATGTAAAATTAATTTATTAATTAAAAATCTAAAAAACGAAGAATTAAAATGGACTGGAAAATAAAAAAATAAACAAAACCCTATGCACCAACTTCTGCCAGAACAACAACAAAATCATCTGTTGGGAAGAAAGGCAGAACAGACAGAAATCCAGAGAAAAGACAGGAAGCATAAGTCATGAGAGAGCAGAGGCTGTAAGATAGGAGAAATCATGAATAAGCAAAAAATCAGGAGACAGAAAGTGGAAGAGTAGAGATGGTAGCTATGAGAGCTAAAGAGGTAGTGACTGAGACTAAAAAAGTGGAGTCAGTATAACAGTGGGATATTAAGATACATAACAATATCACGAAAGAGACAAAACTATCACTAGAATCACACTGAACCACAAAAGTTTGTACAGTTTTCTGTGAGACTTGGTTGTGTGGCCATAGTGTTTATTGGTCTTCCTCTCATTAAAAATTTGGTGTATGGTCTGGCCAGTTAGCTTAGTTGGTTAGAGCACAGTCTTGTAATACCAAGGTCAAGGGTTCAGATCCCCATATCTGCCAGCTGCCAAGAAAAGGAAAAAAAAAATTTTTGGCATGCATAATCATCACCTAAGGTGTGAGTTAAAAATCTACTACCTTTAGTTGGTTAGAGCACAGTCTTGTAATACCAAGGTCAAGGGTTCAGATCCCCATATCTGCCAGCTGCCAAGAAAAGGAAAAAAAAATTTTTGGCATGCATAATCATCACCTAAGGTGTGAGTTAAAAATCTACTACCTTTAACACCAAAGAGTTTCTGATCTACTAGATCTGGGGCATGACCTAGGAATCATCATTGTGTATATCTGAACTTGATATTCCAATAAATCATCCCTTAGGAAACACTAATTGATGATATCCTAAGATTTATATATTCCTTGAAACTGGAAAGAAAAATCTACCTAATACAGATTTTCTGTGTGACTTCAGTTTTGCAGACATAGCCCAGAGGTAGAACATTTAGGACACATTGCTGTACTAGTTTTATAATTATCTTCACATTAAACATCACTTCCAGAAATGCCACATTTTAAGTATTTCGAGATAAAAGGCCCTCCTGATCTTGATCACAATGAACTGTACCAGGCTTGCATTCCTCTGTTCTGTTGAAGAACTCTGTTCCAGTCAAATTCATTGATTTCCAATCATGGGCCACATTCTGTTCATGTCTGAACCCACCCATATACCCACACACCCTACCCCTACTTAGGGGAATAGTGAGACAGGAGACTTAGAGTTGGCCTGTGCAGAATATTGGGTGGGGAAAATGTTGGGTTCCACAAGACTGGGTTTAAGGGCTGGAATAGAAACTAGAACTTCCTGCTAGAGACAGTCCAGCCAAGAATCAAGACAATAGTCAAGCCAAAGTCCACTGGTGAATACCAAGTTTTAAGACTGGAGAGAGCCAGTTCAAAAGCCAATGCGGAAGCTGGAAGCAGGAATCAAAGCAGAGGTCTCAGAGCTAGGAGGTAGAGCAAGCAGAAATAGAGCCAATGTAAAAAAAGTACTGGGCCATTACAGGCCAAAGGGCACAAATGCCACTGGGTACATTCCTGGCTGCTAGGTCAATGGGTGATCCATATCAGCTTAAAGGCTCTTGTGAATCAATCCTTTTTCTAACAACTCCTGTCTAATTCTCAGATTTTTACAGCACTGGAAGTTTGCCAAGACAGCCCTTGCCAAGACACTGGTACTGTTTGTGGACAGAATTTCTTTATTCTATTTGACTGGTAGGTATCATCAACTTGTGGATTGATGTCTCAATATTCTTATCCATAAAACAGGAATTACAGTAGGACTTAATCTATAAATTAATGAGGATTAGAATAATTAATATGTGAAATAAGATCATTATAAGTGCCTGGTACTTAGCAAGCTCTCAAAAATTGATTAATGCTGCCACCATTGTTGCTGCTGTTTGTCATTGTTGCTATAATTAGCTATTCCTTATGAACAACCAATTATTTTGCCATCTTTCTCCTTTATGCTGGATCTCTTGGTACTGACTTCTTGCCTAGGCCGTGTCACATGTTGTTGGCTGTTAGTTTCCCTCTAGGTGCTGTTTCAGACTGAATTCTGCCTGATCCTGGTGCTTGACTCCCCACCTATTACTTCCTGATAGTGTTACCTGTCCCACCAGGTAATAAGTATTCCCACTTGTGTCCCAAGTTAAAATTCCTTCTCCTTGCCAGACATTCTTGAAGGATAACTTGAATACTCTCTTCTTCATAAAGCCTTACATAATCTGAAGCGTTCTCCTAGCTCTCTGGAATGCATACTATATATGTAGCCTGAATAATTAATGTACCAATTAATCACTTACTGCTTCGTGAAATCTTTACAGCAAGTCTCTCTAATTGTTATTTAAATCATGTGTTATTATTTAATTTATCATACATCTGTCCTTTGTATCCAATAAGATAGTACCCCCTTTAATGATAGCAACTATGTCTTCATCTTTGTTTGCCCCACAGCTAAGCACCGTACTTTGCACAGAGCTCAATAAATATATGTGATTTGATTTGAAATGCTTAGTTAGAATACCATAAAAGACTACACCATTCCACATTCTAAGAAAGTCATTAAGATTTAAAGAGGCCATTAAGGACTAATCCAATAACTGAGAGGAGAGTAAATTGCTTACTTTTAGGCAAATGTGCTAACTTTCTAGGCCACAAAGGTTCTATTTAAGCAATTTACTAAGAGTAAATTATCAAATGGATCCAGGTGGCTCAAAAAGGTTAATATCTGTTACTTCTTACTAAGAGGCAAACTATGCCTCCCCTACCCACTCTGAGTAACCCCAGCAAAGTCTATCTACAGCTTATAATATATTGAGTATGACAGATAATCAGAGTAACCATTTGGACTTTACTCACACAGCTAAAGAAAGCAACCCTGCAGTGCACTGCTGGTACCCAGTTGCTACTGACTTGCCATAATATTGGCATCACTCTTTCCTACCTCATATTCTAAAATGCTTATATGTAAATAAGAGAAAAAGAAAAAGAATTAATTCGATTGCATTCATTGTTACTTGATTCTGGAATCACACTCAGTAGGGATGCAAAGAGATTTAACACATGAAAACATGATCTTCATGAAACTGCCATTCTAGTGAAGGTGGGAAGGGAAGTGGGATAAAAAACATACGCAATCATGATACAGTGTGGTTTGCAAAGTGTTGTGGGAGGATAAGTGAGGAAAGAGGAGTCTGCCAGCTTTGGGGAAGAAGCGAGAGCAGCAGATATTTGAGCTATGTTTTAAGGGATATTAGGAGTTATCCAAGGGAGATGAAAGGAGGAAAGGCATTCCAAAAACAGAGAGATGCATGAACAAAGAAATGGTTTGACTAGAAAATGGCAAGAATCATGGAACTGCAGGGCAGAAGGAGAACTTAGGGGTACTTTAATTCAAACTCTGAATTTTATAGAAAAAAAAAGATTGAGCGATGTTAGGTGACACACAGTCACTTAACTGGAATGGAAAAACAGACCTTGAACATACATCTGTCTGACCTACGTCAAATCTAGTGCTTACGTGCAACCACCCCAGCAATGACCACCAAACTGCAGCAAGAAAGGCCCTGGATTCCAGAGCTGACATCTGCACCCAGCCGGCAACGACCAAGCCACCGCTGGAAGCCCCCTCCATCTCCCCTGTGGGAATGAGAGGGGTGCCACAGGCCTCAGTCCCACCCCTCCTCCTTCCTCCTTCTTCCATCACATTTCCTTCCCCTTTCCCTCTCCCCCTCCCTCCCAACTGCTCCGCAGCAACATCCTAGAATATTAAAAATAATACTAATAAAATTATATTTTTTAAAAAAGAAATCTAGTGCTTAGCCTACCTTGATAAGTTGCATATTTAATAGAAGTTCAAGGCAAAAAGAAGGCTTGGTAAGTGAATCCTGCTCAATTGGAAGTTCCAGACCAGTTGTCACTCACTTGACAAATACTTATTGGCATCAACTATGTGCCATGTATTCTACTAGGAGATAGGAAACTAAGACTGCGATGGTGACCAAGACAGACACAAGCCATGAGCTCACAGAACTTACAAATTAGTGGAGGATATGAACAAGTAAACAGGCAGTTAGAGTCAAGTGTAAGTGTTGTGAGAGGGGAAGTAGAAAGTGCTGTGGGTGCACAAAGGACTTGGGAGAAGCTTTCCTGCTGAGAGGAATATCTCTCTACAGGCTAAAACCAAGGTGTTGGTTCCATGAAGAGGTAGCATATGTAAAGGCACAAAGACGAACAAAGATCCAAAAATAACCAAGTGCATTGTGCATAAGGAGAATTAAAATTTCAGTATTGCTATCTGTATTCTTGCCTATGCCATCCCTTAGCCAACTCCTACTCTCAGTCAACTTACAGATGACATGTTACTGCCTCCCTTCCCTGACACTGTCAAAACCAGGTCCCCTTAGCACCATGAGCTTCTCCTTATTGTGAACTGCAAATACAGATTTATTATCTGGCTTTCCAACCAAACCGTAAGCTCCCTGAGGTCAGGTATGATGTACTAGATCAATGTTGCATCACCATTACTTTATATAGTATCTTGCATAATTATGTGCGGGGGTTAATGCGTGTACATTGTGATAGACTGAAAAATGCCCCCCAAAGATATCCAAGTCCCAGTCCCTGGAAACTGTTAATGTTATCTTGTTGGGAAAAGGGGTCTTTGTAGATGTGATTCAATTACGGATCTTGAGATAGGGAGATTATCTTGGATTATCCAGATGAGTCCTAAATGCAAGCAAAAGTGTCTTCATAAGAGAGAAGCAGAGGGAGGCTTGACTACTGACAGAAGAAAGCCATATGACCACAGATGTAGATTGGAGTGACTCAGCCACAAGCCAAGGAATACCAGTAGCCACCAGAAGCAAAGAACAAATTCTCCCCTAGAAACTCCAGAGGGAGGACAGCCTTGCCAACACCTTGATTTCAGCCCAGTGATACTGATTTTGTACTTCTGGCCTCCAAAACTATGAGAAATAAATGTCTGTTGTTTTAAGCCACCAAGTTTGTGTTAGTTGTTATAACAGCAACAGAACACTAATACAAACACTAATATGCATCTTCTCCCATAAGAATTATTTTGGTTTTGTTTTAGTAATAGATTCCTAGAAATGGAGTTGGGGATCAAAATATATGACCATTTTTTTAGGCTTAATGAAGATTACTAAAGTGATTTCAAGAAAACAATTTATATTTGCACCAATAACGCGAGAGTGTCTATTCACCATACACTCTGCACTACTAAATACTTTCATTAATCTGAATATATGTTTATTTTAATATGCAAAAAAATAGTTTTTCAATCTTGGTTTAACTTACATTTCTTTGGTTGCTAATTAAGATAAACATTTTGCCATGTTTCTTTATCAGTTTCACTTCTCTCATATGTGTGCAAAGTTATTTTTAGATGGATTTGTATGTATTCTTTCTAGAGTAAAGATAGTAAATTTTTTGTTTCTTAAATTTGCTAAAAATACTTTATTTTACTCTATTGTTTGCCGGTTTATTTAGGTTGAATCTAGGTTTTTGTTTTTTTCTGAAGGGGTTGTGCAAAACTTTTACCTATGTGAATAAGACAAAGCATTTATCTTATATTTGGTGCTTTCTTCTTTTGCTTCCAAATTTATCAGGTACCCCCTTCTTCTAGAATAAAGCCATAAAGAGTAAATTCTATTTTCTTCTAGATTATCTATGGCTTGAATTTATATTTAACCCTTCTACTAATTGAAATTTATTTTTATGTATAGTACAGGTTAATGAACTAAATGGATGTTTCTACAATGCAACAAAGGTACCATTTTAAAAATAATTGATTTGTTCTTCACTGCTTTATAATGCCTGTTTTATTATGTATTAAATTCTTATATGTAATGGTATCTCTTTAATGGTTTCTGGTCTATATATTGTGTTTCTCTGATCCTATTGTCTATTATTGTATCAGTATCATACAGTTTTCAATACTGCATTTCCTTTTTTTCTTTTTTTTTATAATAAGTACATTCTAAGATGTTGGGGGGAGAGTACGGAAGGAGGGACAGGACTGGCCCACAGCTGGCTCCCTCACAGGCCTGGTTGCAACTGGGGGGTGATGGGAGGGCCCTCGGCCCCTCATCTCAGGATTCCGTGTTTTATATTCTTTTAAAATAGATTTATCTACAGATTTCTCCACAACAGAAGGTATAGTGACAGATTCATGGTAAGTGCTTATAAATTGTAACTTTTATTAATATTGCTAAAGAATAACTTTTAAAAATACACTTTTTAGGGCCGGCCCGGTGGCGCACTGGATAAGTGCACTGCTTGGGAAGCGCGGCGGCACTCCCGCCCGAGGGTTCGGATCCCACATACAGACCGGTTCCTGCTCACTGGCTGAGCGAGGCACGGGGGCAGCGCCGAGGGTTGCAATCCCGTTGCCGGTCCCCAGTCCGGTACGGGGGCAACACTGAGAAATACACTTTTTAGGGCCGGCCCGGTGGCGCACTGGATAAGTGCGCCACTTGGGAAGCGCGGCGGCACTCCCGCCCGAGGGTTCGGATCCCACATACAGACCGGTTCCTGCTCACTGGCTGAGCGAGGCACGGGGGCAGCGCCGAGGGTTGCAATCCCGTTGCCGGTCCCCGGTCCGGTACGGGGGCAACACTGAGGGTTGCGATCCGTTGCCGGACACAGAAAAAAGACAAAAGACAAAAAAAAAAAATACACTTTTTAGTCTATTTGGTTTTAGTGCCATGTAGATTAATTTTTTACTTTGCCAATTGAGAGGCAACCAAGTCCAAGAATTTTAGCCAGTCTTCTTTTAGTAAATAAATTTATTGCTATCATCCTCCCCCCACCCCCACAAACACTTACTAAGTCGTAATTATTTTTTAAAACTTTAAAATATATGATTAAGAGAATGGTTCTTCTCTCAGTAAGCCCAACAGACCCAGAGTCTTTTACAGGATTCTTCTTCAAGTCTGCAAAACTGTTGAGCTATACTTGACTTGTAGGCACTAAAACCACAGGTGCAGTTCAGTAAAAACAATAGTGAACTTTAGTGTGAGAAACCACTCACTTCTACATATTATTAAACATCTTACTATATCTTTCAAAATATACTTGCCTTCTTTTTATTACTTGCCACACATGAACAAAGCTAATCACCTATTTATGCAGTTAAATGTTATTTATTCTACAACTATGTGTGTCTTCTATGAGCGTCTAAGTGCTGGGAATACAAAAATTAATGAGATACTAACCTTGCCATTAAGAAGCTCAGCAATAGCGAGGGAAATAGACAAGTAAACAACTACAAAGGAACCCTGAGATAATGGCTTGCTTCCTTCAGATGAGGTTAGCAAACGTTTTTATCTTAAGGGTAAGGCAGGGTAGAAACCACAAGAGTCCGTCCCGCAGCCCTATTTCATTTACTTTGAAATAACAACTGGCACCTCCTGTAATGACAACACAGTGGGATGAAATTTGCAACAACAGACTGTGGGAGATGTCTACAGAGAAGATGGGATTTAAAATGTGCTCTAAAGAATAGGTAGGAGTTTTTTATATGGAAAAAGGATAGAAGGCATTTCAGGAAAATGGAACATGAGGATGTGAGAGGACATGGAGTGTTCTGGGAGTGGAAACTATTCCAGCACAGCAGAAATGTAGAATTGCAATTATACACAAGTGTGGAAAAGATGAGGTACAGTGTAGGGAGTCAAGTTGTGAAAAATAAGTTAGAGATAGTGTAAAACTCCTTAAGTGCATTTGGTCTCTGTGTTGTTGTCAATGAGAGCCATATTAAGTTCTAAAGTAACCAAGTAAGACAACTCATAAACACAGTCCTTTGCAGCTCTCATTTGCCACCACATTACTAAAACTATTCTTGTCAAGGCCAGGAACAGTCTCCATGTTGCAGAGAAGAGTTTCTAAAAGATAATGCTGGTGAGCATTTGGAAGGTTGAGTGAAGAAGGATCAAGTGGTACGAGCAGTACCACTTGGAAAATTGTTGCCATGATTAAAGGAAGAATTAATGAGGGTCTTTAAAAAAGGAATTGGCAATAGTATATTGCTTTATAGAATTATTTACAATATAGAAAGGAGAAAAATATGTGAATTATGATAAAGGGAGGCTAATGAGGAGTCTAGAATCATTTTATAGTTCCTAGTTTGGTTGGTTACTCCAGGGTAAACTATGTTGAATTTGAGTTGATTCTGGGTCATTCCAGTATTTAAGGTAGAGATATGTATCTAATGCATAAGACTAAGGTAAGGGCTAGAGATAGGGACTTCTTCTGAATCTGTTCCTATTGATCTTTCATTCCACTTCTGTTTTCATGGAAATTTATATTCTAACTTATCTGTTCAAAAGGATGATCACACTACTCAATTTGTTATCATTAATCACTATTATAAGCCAATTTACTTAAGTCATTCATAACATTTAGCTAGTATTGAATCAGAAGTGAGTGAGAAGGTTGAGACTTTAGCAGGACTCCTGGCAGCAGTCAGAATAGAGATCTCTGTGAAGACCATCATGAATTAGCTCTTGATAATATGCCTATAACAGTAAAAATCATGTGTTTATATATTCCTGAGAAAGCTCTGGTTATAATCCTTGAAAAGACAAATAAATTCTAAATGAGGAAGTGTTGTAGAATTTATCAACATAATCCAGTATGGCTTCCATTGCCACTCTTTTATGGAAACTATTTTTGTCAAGGCCACCAACAACCTTTGTGTTACAAATTTAGTGGGTCCTTTTTGCCCTTACCTTAAGTAACCTCCCTCAGCTTTCCACACAGAGAAGTACTTTTCTTTCTGGACACATTCTTCTTGCATGGCTTTGGTTTGGTTTTCTCCTGTTTCACTGGCAACTTCTTTTTAGTCACCATTGCTGGCTTTTTCTCCAATGCGTGACCTCTAAAGTTTGTATTTCTTTGGAGCTAACTCTCAGAGCTTCGCTTCTCTTTGTACACTTTCTCCCAAGCCATTTCTGTGCCTTCAAATACCTTCTATTATTTTTTATGACATCCAGATTTATATCTAAAGGATCTGGGCACCAGATATATATATCCAACTGCTGTCTTGACATCTCCATTTGGATGTCTCATAGGCATCTCAGATTTAACAAATCCAAGACAGATCTTTTGCTTCTTCCCCATCCCCACCTCCCCAAACCATTCTTTTTCTATCATGGTAAGGGGCACTCAGTTAGATAAGTCAGAAACATACAGGCCAACCCTAATCCTTTCCTTACCACACCCACATTCCTGCATTCAGTCCATCAATCAGTTCTACCTCCAAAATATACTTTGAATATCTTTCATTTCTCTTTATCTGCACCGAAGTCTGAGCCACCATCGTCTTTCACCTGAACTAATCCATCTAACATCTGACTGATCTCTCTACTCAGAATCTTTTCCTATCTAATCTAGTCTTCATCCAGCAATTAAAGTATGCTTTTAAAATATATATATGGATTTATGTACTCTTTATGTAAAAAACAACAACAAAAAAAACCCTTTACTTTCTATAGCATTTGGAATATAACCCAAACTCTGCAAGACCCCACTCAAATTGACTTCAACCTCTTCTCTTAGCCCATCTGGCCCCTTGTTCCCTGGGCTGCAGCCAAACTGGCCTTTCTCTTAATTCCAAGACCCAGACTCTCTTGTTCCCCCTTTCTTAACTCTTTGCATGGTTGTTTCCTCATCTTCTGTTAGGATAGCAAATGTTACTTCCTTAGGGAGGCATTCCCTGGTATCCTATCTAAAGAAGCCCTCCTCCTTACACACACCTCATTCTCTACCACAGAACCATCTTTATAGCATTTTATAACACATGGAGAAATAATTATAATTTTTTTTCATGTTTTTATTTACTTGTTTATTCTCCATTTCCTCTATTAGAACGTAAGCGCCACAAGAACAGGAGCCATGTCTAATAGTCCATTGCTGTGTTTCCAGGACCAAGCACAGGGCCTGGCACATGGGGGCACTGAATAAAATACCACTAGAAGGAAGGAAAAAAAGGAAGGCAGGAAGGAAGGAAGGAAGGAGGGAAGGAAGGAAACGAGACAGACTATAGGTAACCAGAAACTAAGGGTTTGATTTTCAGGAAAACTTCAGAACATTTTACATAAGGAGAGTAGCTTCAGTTTTTGTAGTTTTTAAACACTATATCAGAAGAACTTCATTAAGCAGGCGTTTGGGATTTTCCTTGTGATACCAACACTCACACAACCAAGAGAATTAAAGCTGGTAATTACGGCTGGCAATCAGGGTTTTTCAGCTCTTATGGATGTAATAACCCTTAATTTGCAAATGCTTGTGCCAGAAAGACTGCATCCTCAAAAAAATCAAAAACATGAAAACATAACTAATAAACAAGCACCAATGTTTAATTAAATATCAGAGGAAGAATGAAAACCTGAAGAAAACATTCAAGTGATTCAGTATATCCTAATGAAACAACAAGAGAAATGTGGACTAGAACACTTTGAAAGAGGTTTTGGAGTGAGCTCAGAAGAACTGTGGTTGTGCCAAATCTCTTCTCCTTCCCCCATGTCTGAAAGAAAAAGCTATCTCTTACTCTGAACTAACCTCTCCACCTGGGATGAGAATCAGTTTTTTCCCATCTCTGGTACCCTGCTTCAAAGGTTATTTCCTCTTCCTCCTGTATTCAACATCTTGCTCTCTTCATAGGCTCCTTTTAAGAAGCCTAAACAAGCTCAGCTTCATATTTTAAAAAATACATGCTTTGTCTTTTAATTCTCTGCTAGCTATCTCTGTTCCTTCTCAACAATCTCCTCCAAAGAATAGTCTTTCTTTCTGTATTGACTCTTCAGTGAACTGCCATCAAAATTCTCTTACTACCCTCCTGACACTGCTCTGGCAAAGGCCATCTTTGATATCCTAAACCACTGGTCTCCTTTTATTCAACATCTTAAACTCTCTGGATCACCTGACCATATGGACATCTCTCTGCTTGGCACAATTCTTCCTCTGGTTAACAAGAGATGGCTCTTTTAAGTCCCATGCTACTAACATTGCCAATTTTCTAGGTTTATTTGCCAGATCCCCTCCTTCTTGGTCCTTTAATGTTGGTAATTGCCAGTGATAACATCGCTATTTCTTTCAATATTAACATTCTCGTGTGATCTCATCCATTCTGTAGCTTCAATTAATACCTACATGCCAGTAGCACCCAAAGCCGTGCCTGTAGGTGAGACCTATTTTAACGTCTGGATTACTCCCAGATGTCTCAAAACCATCTCCAATCTCTACTCCATACTTGCTCCTCTTCTGAACTTTCCTCATCTTAGTGAATGGCCCACCATCTATCCAGTCATCCAAACCAGGAATCTGGAAATCATTTTAGATTTATCTCTCTTCTTTATTACAATCCACAACCAAGTTCTGTCAATTTCAAGATCATTTTTCTAATGTCTCCTTCTTTTCAAACTTGTGGATACTGCCTTATTCAATCCCATAGAAATAGTATTCTAAGGCTCTCTCTGCCTGCAGTCCAACATCCTTTTTGTCCATTCACCATGTTATGATCAGAATGTTTTTTTCTCAAATTTTAGTTCTTACTCTAGGTCCTGCTTTTTATACTTTCGTGTCTGTCCACATTCCTTGGCCTGGGGTGTCTTAGTCCCTGTTTAATTGCTTTCAGTCACATTTCAAGGATAACCTTCTCTATGGAGATTTCTTAACCCTCTCAACTCCATAAAATTGATGACTCACCCTTATACTACCAATACATTTTATACTGACATTTGTCATGCCGCCCCAAACACTCCATTGCACCTAAAAATAATTCTGCTGTGTTCTAAGTTCCCTTTACTCTATTTTAGGTTCCTTGATGTCAGGAACTGAAACTTACTCATCTTTCTACTCCCAGCACAAACACAGTGTGCAGCACACAGTTGACAACAACATAAGCTTGCTGAATGAGTGAATAGCCCTCACATTGTCAAAAGGATAAAAACACTATCAAAGACACCTCCTCTTGTCAAAAAAATGGTAATACAGCACATTAAAAATTCAGTACATCAACACTCATCTCTACCTCAAAATCTGGCTCTGCCTTTAAACAACAATCCTAACTATAACAATAATGAAGTACTCCCTGCTTTACTCCAGGCTTCACCAACCTTGCCCACCTCTTTCAACCACTTTAGTCCCCATGTGCAGTGTCCAGTATGGCAGCCGTGAGTCAATGTGGCCACCGAGCATGAGGAAGGAAGCTCTCTGAACTGAGTGTAAAATACATGCTGGATTTCCAAGATTTAGTATGACAACAAGAATGTAAAATAACTCAATAATCTTTGATATTGCTTGCAGGTTGAAATGATAATATTTTGAATATATTGAGTCAGATAAAATATAGTATTAAAATTTTTTAAAAATGAAGTACTAAATGCCCATTGAATAATATTCTACAAGACAGACGGAAAGCATGGGTTTTCACGATTGCTTGCTGATTTGCTTCACAATCTAGTAAGACTTTTCTGTCAGCTGCAGCCCTGTTTCTCCTGCCCTATATAGAAACAGTGTGCTCCTGCTGACTTTGGGTGTTCCCTCAACCCAGTTACATACCCGTGGGCCCTGAGCCACCTATGTACATAAGAGTGAAGATGGGCAAAGAGCTGGAACTGTACTATCTTATGTCAATACTCTGTGCTTTAAATGGCACCCTGGTCTGGAGCCAAGTCCATGCTGGGGTCCTACTGAAGATGTTATCCAGCATTCCTGACCTTGTCTTATTCACTTTCTCTTTCTTCCTGAATTGGTTGACTTCCTGGCTCTGACCCATTTTTTACTCCAACCTTTAGTTCTTTCTCAGTTTCCTGAAGACATGTACCACATCCTAGAAGCAAAGGGAAACAACACCTGAGTAAGAGGGAGTTTACTGAAATTTGGCATGAATAATAAGAACAGAGCCAGAACTGGGGTTTCCAGTACCAGAAGTGAGAGATCAAGATTTACAAGGAGCTATCTGTAGACATAGTTTCAGATCTGGTGCCTTGAAATCAAAGATTACCTGATCCAAGAGGGAACATGCTAGGTAGAACTTCAGAAGTAGAGGTCGGAGAGAGTAGATCTGTCAGAATCAGAGGCAGGACATGTCAGGAGTTGGCCTAGCCACCAAGAACAGGCAGCAGTGGAGTCACAACAGGAACCCCACCATCAGACTCCAAAGCCTGTGTTTATGAGCTGAGCACCTGAACTTCTAGGGTGCTGGTGAAGATCAGAGCTAAAGCATGCAAAACACTTAGCTCAGCACCTAGCACATAGGATGTTGTTACTCTATTATTATCATACACTTGACCCCCACAGTCATCAGCCACTTTTTTCTTTCCTGAGATTTATTTTAATTGGTTCAACGCTTCACCATCTAAAGAAGCTCTGTGTACTCTTCACCTTTTCTTAAGAGTTTTTAATAAAAAGATGTTTGATGGACTGCTGTCATGACTTTTTTCTAAGAAATTCATTTCAGTCCGAATCTTTCTCTGTGCAGAGGATTATTGGTATGTTCACCTTTTCTCCAGTATACTTAAGTAATAGCATTGTGGTTTTAAAATGTAGTCCTCATTCCATGGTGACCCAGGTTTGCTCTGTCTTAATGACAAGCTCCTGCACTCTCTAGATACACTCTCTCACTGTCCTTAGCAGGCTTGTCTTCCTCCACCTGACCTTTAACTCTTAGAGTTCAACACTCATCCTCCTCACACTCTGAAGAGTTAAGTTATAACATCTCATCAGAGGCTTAACAAAGTTCTTAAATATTATTATTTATTCAACTGCTAAATATCTAGACTGGATCAGTTCCAACACCTTTCCTACTAATGTGCTAATACAGTAGTAGCTATGCTTTGCTTCCTATAAATGTACACCAAATATCACCATAAAATATATTTAATTAGAATATGCAAAAAAAAAAAAAGGTACATTTACAGGATGAATAATCTTACTAGAAATTAATGTCCTGGCATAAGAAACACATAAGAAAACAAAACATCTTTTAAAACATTGCCATACTTAAACAAAAGATACATATATACATTTAAAAGAATCTTGTAAAAGATCAACAGGAGGAAGTTTGTCCATTTTTGTTACGTTATGTTTGTATTTGAATTCCAAATAACTGATTCCATGTAGCAATGGAAGGATAAGCAATTTTAAAATACACCCCATGGCATATAGAGTCATTCAATAATATGCAATATAAATTTAGCAACACAAATTCCTTCAGATGAATAGTTGCATTAATGTTTTACCAGACTAATAATACCCCCTCTTTATTAATGCTTAAAAAATACTTGGAGAGCTCTTAAATTGAAATCTGACCTCCCATAAGAGTATAAATTTCTTTGTTATTGTTCCTTTACCTGTCTCATATTTTGTTGTTGTCCCACATGACATGTGATTGAATGAGCACAGTTTCTGTCAGGCTGCAACATGGCTACTAGAGATAGTAGCACATTACCCGGATAATCAGGACAGAGATCAAGTTCTGCCTGAACAATAATTCTTTTGTTGATAATGCTTGTTGGTGGTAGTAAATAAATATACTCACTCCTAAAAAGAAAAGAACAAGGAGGAATTTGGAATTTAAAAATGGACTCTTTTAGGTTCTTAAGTTTTGGGTTACAAACTTCATAGCATTATATTGATGAAGTCATGACTGTTTATATTTCAAATGCTGAAAAAAGTGACCAAAGTGATTTGACTATTAAACATAGAGAAAAGGGAATAAGAGAGATGTAGACTTGAAAGTTTATACTCGTTGTATAGATTAAAAAGTACCTTTACAATTGCTAGTGACATTTGTTTCCAAAGAGCAATCCAATTTTATAGAGAAAAGGGAATAAGAGAGATGTAGACTTGAAAGTTTATACTCGTTGCATAGATTAAAAAGTACCTTTACAATTGCTAGTGACATTTGTTTCCAAAGAGCAATCCAATTTCTGATTTCTGCACGCTTGGTTGGACTGTCTTTTATTGCTTTTTCTCAATGGTCCACAGTTATCCTTCATGGTGTGAAATGATTATTTAGTGTTCTTAATGTGTGTTCCCTCTGTATCCTTTACCTGCATTTATTTCATTTAAGTTTTATACACAGTAAATGCTTCAAGTTCTTATTAAACAGCTCTTATATCTTTCAAAATCCATTAAGAACTCTAATTTTTAAAAGATAATTTTATACTACTCTTGCTAAAGGCATGAAATTTGGAATCAGAAGACCTGAAAGACCCAATTTTACCACTCACCAGCTTTGCGTACATGAACAAATCATTGATCTCTTTGATCTCTCAGTTTATATGTAAAGTGGGAATCATACTGACATCTCCTTTTCTTAGCCAACCTCTACCAGTAACTAGTTGTCTGATTTTGGCATTTTACTTAACCTCTCTGTGCCTCCATTTCCTATTTGGCAAAATAAGGGCAACAATATAGTACTCACCTGCTAAGGATATTTAAGGATTAAATGAGATAAAACAGGTCAAAAATATCAACATATTAAGTGTTCAAAAATGTCAGTTCTTATTATTGCTGAAAAGATAAAATGAGATAGTGAATGCAGGATGACACAGTGGAAAAATCAAGCACTTCAAGTCCAACAGACTTGGGTTCAAATCATAGTCTGCCATTTGTAGGCTGTGACATCTTACACATAAGTTACTCCACCCCTTTGAGCCTTAGCTACCTCAATTGTAAGGTACAAATTATGAATATTAACAATAGCATGCATATAAAGAGCAGAGTGGGTATTCAAAAAATGTTTGTTATTATGAGTATTATGTAAAAGTAATTTGCCAAAAAAATTGCTATTCAAATAGTACTTACAAGGGAGTAGTAATCAAAGAAGCTTCTATTCAAGCTTTACCAAGAAAAGCAAGAAAAAGGCATATTCTCAAGAAACAGGAAAAACAACAAAAACAACAGTGAAACAGAACAAATACATTACCGTAATAAAATACTTTAATTAATATATCAGAAATTTCACAAAATGAAGAGATAGGTCATTGGATTCACAGGTACAGTCTTTTGCTTGCTAGGTTTGCTAAATAGTAACTTCTGCTTAGGAGGTTTGTCAAATAGCAACTGTGTAATAGGAAATACACATATTTCCTTCTAAAAAATTCTCTTAGTCAATGGGTGGCCCTCACCATAATTATAACGAACATATTCACTACCTAGAGCCAACAAAGTGCATATGTATATGTAGCATAGTATAACTCTAAAAATTAAGGATAGTAACTTCTTGTTGGCCCAGTTTGACATGTTTGGCTAGGATGGAAATTATATAATGAGATATCCAGTCCCATTTGCTATAGTGAAGTTGGTAGACATAAGGATCTCACTTTAGAAATGGCACATCCGTCAGTCCATGGATGGTATTTATGGTAACATGAGAAGACAGCTCATAATCATTACCATTGTTGATATTATTGAAACAAAATACAGTACCTGGTATTCACTATCATATGACATGTCTAAAAATATTTTTATAATTTAAAAACAGGAAGTAGGGAAAATATACAAATATATACTGAATAAAAATAAGCATAGAAAATATCTTTGTTCTAATACATGTGATATATCTCTTATTTAGTATTTTGTATGTGGTATAAAGAGAAATGAGGCAAAATGTGATGATTATTAATCAAGTATACTCAACGCATATAGCTAGAATATCAATGATCTGAGCTCTCATGCCCTAACTTGCTCTAACAATTGAAGGCTATGTTATGCCTACCTCATTACTCTGATTTCTGAATCTGGAACCAATTCCATTTTTATGTGTCAGGACAATAAAACTCTCTAGTTAAGTTGAGAATTGACCCAGCATTAAGCCAGAATGGATGTGGGGCAGATGTCCTCATTCCTCTTGCCGCTTCCACACCATTCTTTCTCTCTCCTCTGTTCCCTTTCCCCTTAACTCTGATTCTCACCTTATTTTTTTTTTTTTTTTTTTTCTTTTGTCTTTTTCCGTGTCCGGCAACAGATCGCAACCCTCAGTGTTGCCCCCGTACCGGACCGGGGACCGGCAACGGGATTGCAACCCTCGGTGCTGCTCCCGCGCCTCGCTCAGCCAGTGAGCAGGAACCGGTCTGTATGTGGGATCCGAACCCTCGGGCAGGAGCGCCGCCGCGCTTCCCAAGCGGCGCACTTATCCAGTGCGCCACCGGGCCGGCCCCGCTCACCTTCTTTTGATAACGCCACTGTGATGGTTGGTTTTATGTGCCAACTTGGCTAGACCATGGTACCCCACTATTTAGTCAAATGCCAGTCTAGATGTTGCTGTGAAAGTATTTCTTAGATGATATTAACATTTAAATCAGACTTTGAGTAAAGCAGATTACCCACCACAACTTAGGTGGGCCTTGTCCAATCAGTCTGCTGTACGACGCTTCCCAAGCGGTGCACTTATCCAGTGCGCCACCGGGCCGGCCCCGCTCACCTTCTTTTGATAACGCCACTGTGATGGTTGGTTTTATGTGCCAACTTGGCTAGACCATGGTACCCCACTATTTAGTCAAATGCCAGTCTAGATGTTGCTGTGAAAGTATTTCTTAGATGATATTAACATTTAAATCAGACTTTGAGTAAAGCAGATTACCCACCACAACTTAGGTGGGCCTTGTCCAATCAGTTGAAGGCCTTAAGAGGAAAGACTGACGTTCCCCCAGGAAGACGGAATTCTGCTTCCAGACTATCCAGACTATCTTCAGACTTGAGCTGCAATATCAACTCTTCCCTGGGTCTCCAGCATGACAGCCCTGCCCTGCAGATTTCAGACTTATCAACCCCCACAATCATGAGCCAATTTCTTAACTTTCTCTCTCTCTCTTTCTGTGTGTGTGTGTGTGTGTGTGTGTGAGTGTGTCATTGAGAACAATGGCAGGAGATGAAGTTAAAGATGAGGTAGGAGATGGTTACCATGCAGCATAGAAGAAAGGTGCAGATCAAGTAGAAACTTGTATAAATTAAAAAGACTGTAGTTCTTCTCAGTGCATTAGGAAGCCTGTGGACATTTTTGAGTTGGTGTGATGTGACTTGATATGTTTTTTAAAATATACTCTCACTGTTGATTGAGAATAAACCACTATACAAAATCATTTAATTTTTCTGTACCTCATTTGCAAAACCACTATGCTAGAGTAGAGATCCTTTTAGGTTGCATTTAACTTGGAAGAAATCATGAAAATATGAGTGGAAAGGATTTTTTTTTTTAATTCCTGGTTTAATTAAATGTTTTGCAGTTGGCAACAAAGAATAAATTAATTGCTTAACTTGACACCATTTCTTTGTGAAAATGCTTGGCGATAGTTAATTCATGATGATCTAGGCTGCTCATCAAAGTGCCCTACAAATTCTCAGATTCTCTGATTTGCCATGGCCTCACAGATATTTTCATATGTCCCCACTAAAACTTGACTTGAAGAGCTCCTGAGAGAAAAAATGGCAGAGATTCAGCAGATGAAAGATTTATTGTGACTCAAATTTAGATAAAACTAATCAGGTCTTGGCATGGGAAAATGAAGTGTGATGTATTGAGATGTGTTGTTTTCCTGATAACACTTAAAAAAGAAATACAAATGCTACTAGCCTAACCAGACCAAGCTACTTGAGATATTGAAGATTTTTCTGCATTTGATTGATTTTCATTGTGAGAATAGGCAATGAGTTTTAGTCAGGGTTCTGCAGAGAAACAGAACCAATGGGGATAGGAGGTTGGGGGGGGGCAGGGAGAGAGAGAGAGGAGAAAAAGAAATTTCTTTTAAGGAATTATCTCATGTGATTGTAGGAGTTGGCAACTCTGAAATTTGTAGGGCAGGTCAGCAGGCTGGAAATTCAGGCAAGAGTTGGTTTTGCAGTCTTGAGTACAAATTCCACAGGGCAGCAGGATGGAAACTCAGGCAGAGTTCAGTATTAAAGAGAATTCCTTTTTCAGGAAACCTCAGTCTTTGTTCTTAAGTCCTTCAATTAAGTGGACAAGGCCCACCTTCATTATGGAGGGCAATCTACATTACTCCAACTCCGCTGATTTAAATGTTAATTGTATCCAAAAAATCCCTCACAGCAACATCCGTACTGGTGTTTCACCAAACACTGGACACCATAACCTAGTCAAGTTGATATGTTACATCAACAATCAAATCATGTTAAGCTTCAGTTCAAAGCTCCTTTAAATGGTAGGGTCTCAGTAAATGCTGAGCTGAATAATATTAATTCCAAGCAAAACAGATTATGTCACTCATTTGAAAATTTATGTGATATTCCAATTATATTTTCATTGCTCTTCACTTTTCTCTTTTTGCTGGAAACAAAAGCAAGAGGCACAATTCAAAGTGCTATTGTTAAATTCATGCATGAGAACAATTGGCATTCATGAGGAAGGAAAGGACAAATATTCTTCTACTTCTCCATTCCTATGTTGCTAATATAAGTTGTATTTGAGAATTGCTAAAGTAAGATCCCTAGTTAAGTTCATCTATTGACTGAATGTTTGTGTTCCCCCCCACCAAATTCATATATTAAATCCTAATGCCATATGATGGTACTTGGAGGTGGGGCCTATGGGAGGTAATTAGGTCTTGAGGGCAGAACCCACATGAATGGATTAGTGCCTTCATAAAAGAGACTCCAGAGATCTTCTTCACCCCCTTCCTCCATGTGAGGTTACAGCAGAAAGACAGCTATCTATGAACCAGGAGGTGGGCCCTCACCAGACACTGAATCTGCCAGTGTCTCGATCTTGGGCTTGCCAGCCTCCAGAACTGTGAGAAATAAATGTTTATAAGCCACCCAGTCTATAGTATTTTTGTTATTTCAGCCTGAGTGAACTAAGACATCTACTAAATGTGAAAAAGTAACCTGATGATGCACAGAAATGTTTTAAAATAAGTTGGTTCTGGAATGTTAGAAGTGACTAAATATATTTTCATGGGACTTAAAGCCCTCTTTTCCTCACAGCTGGAACCACTGAATTTCCACAGACTAGAGCTTCTCAGAGAAATCTTTCCCTTAATAGGAATGCATGGGGTTCTATTCTTGCATCTTGGAGCACTCTGTTTTTCCACTTTGCTTCTATTATCTCTGACCCTGTGCCTCGGTTCTAGGAATCTCTCTTGCTCTAAAGCTGCAATCCCATCTTGAACATCCAGTCTAATTCAGTGCTGATTATCTATTTTTAACATAACTGGCATCCCAGTCTTTCTGGAATTGGAGCCTTATCTTGCTCTTATTACACTTCCCTTCTTTCTAGGGGCAGGACACCACCTCTGGAATTGAAGACAAGTAACTAAGGGCCTAACTGCCTGCTCAGGGTTCACTAGTAACCTGGATTTTCAAGTCCCAGCTGGCTGGCCTCCAGTGACAGCTATATGCTCTCTCTCTCTCTATGGAGATACTCATGCTACTTCAGCCCTTCACGTACCGTGCTCTTTCCGTGAGGTTGGGCTTCCCTTCTGGAAGCCAGTCCATCTTTCCTTCCTCATCTCCACCCAAGTGCATAGATCTAGTTCTAAGTCCCCATTTCTCCCAGAATGCCTGTCTCCCAGCAGAATTCACAGAGTATTATTATCCTTGTATAAATGGGTTTGGGATTCCTCACCTGTAAAATTAGGAGATGGGACTAGAGATGACCCTTTCAGCTCTGACAGTCTTATGATTCTATAAATGCCTCTTCTATTTAACAGTCCTTGACAGCACCTCAGAGAAGATAAAATCACACCAGGTCCTGAGTACATTATTTCTATTCTTACATTTCTGTGCCTAGCTCTCTTCTCTGATGATAAATTTGTCATCTTTCCTTTGGAGTAATGCTTCTATTTCTCAAAGAGTACTTTTCTTTAAATACTATACTTATTATCAGTTCACACAACTTATTCTAGTCAGACCATTAAGGGATATACTAAAGATTTTCCTTCTGTATTTCTTACGTAACACAAATTGAACTTAAACAGAAAGCACTGCTAATCTACTGCTTCCTACCCCTCAGCAGCTTGTCACTGAGCTTTTTGGCCAGGACCCAAACGTGCCTCTGGTAATGGGCCTTTGCTGCTTAGGATATCTTTGGGCTTGTATACGTCCCCCTCTCTTTTGATAAAAGAATATTTTTACACAATGCATGTATTAGGAACCTGTTTCCTGAGGCTTAAATGTAAATAGAGGATTAAGAGCATAACTAATTTACATGAGATACAAACATATCCATGAAAGCATAACACACTTTAAATGACACACTGAACAAAAGTTATATAGTTTTCTATTGCATGTTAGAATAGGCAAATCCTCTTGCCGTAAACCTTTACTTTTAAAAATGAATTTTATAACAGTAAAATTTTTCACTCACTGAGCTATTCTTTTTTTCTAGGCAGAGAACTTCAGCAAAGACTGTTTTAGGAAACATGGTATCTACACCACACGCATAAACTGGATCTTTAAAAATGATTAATGAGATTGTTTTGCTTTCCTAAATAACTGAATTAAATTAAAAGCATGATCAAGCTACTTGGGTGTATAGAAGTCAGTCATTAATATTGCTTAAAAAATGTAATAGGAAACAGTTGATGCAGTAGACATGGATATATATGGCCTCTGTAGAGTTGAACTTGTCTGTCCCAAACCCCATTTGAAGTTATTCCAATAGCTCCAAGCAAAACAGTGATAGAATAATTGGCATTAAACTAGATAAAGGATATGTGTTCCTTGACTATTATGTTAGCAACTAAGTACATTGAAATACTATCAGCCAAAAATATAATATTCAAAAAGAACATTACTGATATAATAAATGTTTGTGACCTTTAAGTCTTCTAAAGGTTTAGTATGGTTCTAGGAGGAAAAATTAGACATTCTTGCACTGACTTGTCTGTCTCAGGCAGGGATGGCCTTGCAGTAAGATGTCACCTTAGAGGGGCATTAGGAAAACCTCCCTGAACCCAAATCTCTCCACCACTGTCTGAAATTCCACCCTGAAACTTCCACCTATGATCTGTTATATTACAAATACTCTAGGACAGAAATCATATTTAGCTTCAAGATGGATTTGTTTATAGTTTTTTCGAGAATCATCTCTAATGGAAGAAACATGATGGCAAGAAAAGTATCAGGAGCCTGAAGTTGGAGGAAGAGAAGGTAAGCAAGACTGAAGAGGGGCAGTAAGAGAACCACTGGGCAGTAAAGACAAATTTAATACAGTTCAGTGTTGTGTCAAGGGTCCATGCTGAACTTAGAAATCCCCAAGTTTAAATTCAAAATGGAAAATGCGGAGGGGACAAAATGGTAAAATGTTTGATGAAATAAGGAAAGAATATATAGATCGCCCAGAATTCAGCGTTGATCTAAATTAAAGGCCAAACAGATTTCTGCAGAAGCCTTCAGATACGTGTGTTTGATTTTCTTGTAGGTCATTCTTTTAGTTTCTCTTCACATCTTGACCTTTTATTACTTGAGCTGTCTTTGGCACTGACAGGCTTTACCTCTCCTCCCTTCTTAATATTCTCTTTACTTGGTTTCTGTGACACCGGGCTTTTCTGTGTCTCCTACCCCCCAGCCATTCCTTCTCATTCTCCTCTTATTGTTGGTTCTTCTTCCTCTACCACCTCTAGCCCCTGAAATCATATTCTCTACGGGAAAATCTTATCAATGACAGTAGTTTTCTATCTTGGGCCCATTTTTCCCTCTGTGTACCGTATATCCAATGGCCTATTGGACTTCTCTATCTGAATGTGCCGGCTCAAGGTTACACTATCATCTTCTGTCCTCTTTTTCCCACCTCATTCCCTCTCCCATATTCCTCGTCATAGGGAAAGGTACTGCCATCGAGTTGTTCCAATCTAGGAATCTGGGAATCATAGATTCTCTCTTCTATACAATATTGACCGTGTTACCTGCTCTCCATTACCACTGCTGCTAGGCTTTCATCAGTCCATCTCATGTCCTCACTACTGTCTGTAACATCCTCCTGCCTGGCCTCCAGATTTTATCTGCCTCCTATTCCAGGCTCCATCACAGATGGAGCATGACGACTTTGTTCGAAATTCTTTCAACACTGCCCATCTCACCGAATAAAACTGCACTCATTTGCATGTCATTTTTTACCCTTTATAATATAATTTCTGATATGTTTCCATTTCCTCACTCCCCCACACTTTTGAATCAGCAATACCAAATTGCTTTACATTCCTAGAACATACCCTATTCAATTCTCTAATTTCCACTTGACATTTCTCTGCCTGGAATGTTTTCCCATTACCCCTTGTATATCTCCTTCTTTTCTGGTAATCTGCTCATCCTTTATTTTTCAAATCAAGTGCTTTTCCTCTGTGTGGCCTTCTCTAATTCCTCACTCTGGTCCTGGCATATCTTGTGTGTATGTACCTCTGCCATGGCAGTTACCATGTTTGTTGAGTGAGCACTCCCAGCACCTGGCACGTAATAGGAGCTCAATAAATATTTGTGGCATGAGTGAGTGTTGTCTATGTTTATTGATATATCTGTTTCCCCACTAGATTATAAGCTCCTTTGTAACTGCAATGACTATCCTGACAGAGTAGAACGTCCACCATTAAGTGATTCAGTCAGGTAATGTGAACTTCTACACTGTCTATAATCTTTAGCATATTTCAAGTATTCAAAAATATATAGTGAGTTAGTAAAATCGCAACAATATTCTAGTCAATTTTTTTTTCTCTCCTCATTCTTAATATTTTTTTTAAATGTATGCACTGGAATTCTAAATCTGGGGTGGTACAGGAAACCTCCCAGTCCTATTTTTTGTCCCAGAGGCATTCCCGCACTTGATGAGTATTTTAGGCCAATATGATTCTCTGGTGATATGGATTGTTACTTGAAGATTTTCATTATGGCTGTCAGTGGTATGAGTATGTCACAGGAAGAGTTTTCCTCTAGTCAGTTCTTAGAGAATTGATTTTACTTTGCTGAACAATCAACTTTAGCGAATACACATTATTGGAGAGAAGACCATATTGATAATAGCAAACAAATAATAAAGATAATTTACTTTGGAGTTTCAAAGTCAGAAAGTGCTCCTTGTACTTAAAATTTTAATATGATAGTGACTGTTGGCCAAGAAATTCATAATACATTGAACACATCTTGAATTTGTACTGCAAAGGTTGGGCCATCAGGATTCCCATCTCTACTCTCTGATCCTGGCATCACACTGGGCATTAATTTCATCACCTCTTAGACTGATGCTAAACAACAGCTTAACTTCATAGGCAAGAGAATTGGAATCTCTCTGCACACCTGAAGCAAGGTGTTGGTTCACAGTTTTCTGAAGAAGAATGTTTGAAAATCCTTCTTTTCTAAGGGTTTTCACTGGATCAGAGAACAAAGGTCCCATTCATTTCAATAGTCAATAAAATAGGTAGTGCCCAACTTATAGATGATATAAGGCTAGTTGAAGCCACAAAAAGCATTTAACCTAGTATAGTGTAAATACTACACATTGAAAATAAAATTGTAGTAAACTATGGTTTCAATAACAGAACAGTTTTTTTTAAAAACCTCATTATGGGCCGAGCCCGTGGCATACTCAGGAGAGTGCGGTGCTGGGAGCGCAGCAACGCTCCCGCTGCGGGTTCGGATCCTATATAGGAATGGCCGGTGCGCTCACTGGCTGAGGGCGGTGTGGACAACACCACACCAAGGGTTGCAATCCCCTTACCGGTCACGAAAAAGACAAAAAAGAAAACAAAATAAACAAAAATAAACCTCATTATGCAGTATCTTGAACATCAGCACACAAGAATATGTCAGCCTCATCCTGCAGCAAGGTTCATTGGCTCTTCCTCAGACCAAGCATCAGAGATTCGCTCTGTGCCTGGGCTCCAAAGCTAACAGCCTTCACCGAAGGCCATTTGGGCACCAATGTCAGGGCAAGTATCTGTCCTCTCTCCCGCTCTCTCCTCCATATTACTCCTGCCTAACCACTTTGCTTCTTGTTTTCCCCAGTGATCTATCTTATTCCTCAGCTTCTTTATTTATTCGCACAACAAATATTTACTGAACATCTACTCAGTGACAAGCTCTCTTATAGGTGCTAAGAACACAGCAGTGAACAAAACTGACAAAAGTCCTTATCTATCTGGAGTTTTCTCTCCGTCTCATTTTCCTGTTCTCTCTTCCTCAATAAAGACGGGAGAATCTGAATATTCTTTTTTTTTTTTTTTTCCCTTTTTGTCGTGACCGGCAACGGATCGCAACCCTCAGTGTCGCGCCCATACCGGACCGGGACCGGTTATGGGATCGCAACCCTCGGTGTTGCTCCTGCACCTCGCTCAGCCAGTGAGCGGCCGGTCTGTATGTGGGACCCGAACCCTTGGCGGGAGCGCTGCCGCGCTTCCCAAGCGGCGCACTGTAGCAGTGCGCCACCGGGCTGGCCCTCCTCCATATTACTCCTGCCTAACCACTTTGCTTCTTGTTTTCCCCAGTGATCTATCTTATTCCTCAGCTTCTTTATTTATTCGCACAACAAATATTTACTGAACATCTACTCAGTGACAAGCTCTCTTATAGGTGCTAAGAACACAGCAGTGAACAAAACTGACAAAAGTCCTTATCTATCTGGAGTTTTCTCTCCGTCTCATTTTCCTGTTCTCTCTTCCTCAATAAAGACGGGAGAATCTGAATATTCTTTTTTTTTTTTTTTTTCCCTTTTTGTCGTGACCGGCAACGGATCGCAACCCTCAGTGTCGCGCCCATACCGGACCGGGACCGGTTATGGGATCGCAACCCTCGGTGTTGCTCCTGCACCTCGCTCAGCCAGTGAGCGGCCGGTCTGTATGTGGGACCCGAACCCTTGGCAGGAGCGCTGCTGCGCTTCCCAAGCGGCGCACTGTAGCAGTGCGCCACCCGGCTGGCCCAGAATCTGAATATTCTGATTCCACTCTCTAGCTTAGCAAATGCACCAGGCCATAGGCTATAGATGGGATTAGTGAACTCAGAGTACTTCTCCCATCTTCAGAGAGAGGTGCATGTCTCAATTCTTAACACTATTTTTTCAGTTATGAAGGATGCCCATGAAGTGGCTTGCCAGAACAGGTCTGCAGCCCATATGAGAAGGAGGCTCCTGGGGAAATCAGTTAACTATTCCGATGAGGGTAGACAACACTCTGAGAACAGATTTCTTGAAAAACATCGTCCACTTAACAGGAAGATGGAAGGGGGTGGGGAAGAGTAAGCATGCAGCGGAGGCAACCTGGCTCTCTGCTTCTGGCTTTGCGAGGCAATGAAAAAAGGACAGAATGTCCGGAGGAGCCTCATCCCATATATGCTGGTCCCTAGAGTACTGAGGCCTAGAGCTGCTGGGAATCAAATCCAGAAGGAGCTCAGTCAGCACAGGTGCTCTGGGACTGGGCCTTCCCTCCCCACTCCCAGACCAGCAGAGACAGCTGCAGAGTGCTGGGTCTCTACCTGTTAATTGCCATTAACTGCCTTTAAGTCACATATTTAAAGGGCTAAAAGTATTTTATGAAATGTTATATATGTGAGTATTTATAAATTGGGGTTACCATCTCAGGGGTCTCTGTACTAAAGCAGAGCTAGTAATAATGTGTAAAAAAGTTGTGGTGACTAGACTTAAGTGCCTTGGTGACTAGAACCAGCCAACATAATGTTCTCAAGGGTTTAACTTTTTTCAGTTACTTAATTCATTTATTGCATGTGAGAATACAAATTTTATATTGAAATACTTTTGACACAATTTCTTTCACGTCGCCTGCTGTGTAAGTGAGGCAGTGGACTACGGGAATAGAAAGGCTTAGACTATTCTTTTCCATCACAGCTGGTATGTATTCAAAATGCAAACCTGCCTGGGTATTTCCAAGGAGAATATTCTTTTCATGATGAAGCTGGAGTAATCTGTTCTTTAGTAAAAATGACCTCTGTTTTTATGCCTGATAACTGAGCAGTTTCATATGATTTGATGTATTCTTTGAGATCAAAAAAATCTGTCATAGATCTTTTCTGAAGATTAGTGCAATAAGCAACCTAGGGTTCTTTGGTCTTCAAAGGAAACTATTAATATAAACGACTCCAGGGTAACCAAAAGAAAAAAAAAATAGTACAAGCAGCAAAAAAAAAAAATCAGACTTATGCTTCATCTAATTGATACTATTTTCCAAAATTCAAGTAAATAAAACTTTTTAATGACTTCTCTTTTTAAAAATAAATCTAAAAGAGGCTTATGTCTGTTTAACTTAAACAACTCAAGGTAGTATTGGTTACTTCTGGGAAACAAAAGGAAGACCGATAATAACTATATAGATTTTATTTTAAATTGTATGACATTACAGAATAATGACTATTTTGCTTATGTCATTAATGTGTTTAATAACAGTAGCTGCCATTCATTGAGTACCTACTAAGTGTCTGGCATTGTATTAAGTGCTTTACACATACAACATGGTAGAATGATTGAGTGCATTCTCTAGAGTCAGACTGCCTGAGTTTAAATGCTGTCCATTTACTATCTGTGTGATCTTGAGAAAATTACTGAGCCTCTCTGTGCTTGTTTGTTCATTTGAAAAATGGAGATAATAGTAGTATCAACATCACAGGATTGTTTGAGGATTAAATGCATAGCATATTATAGGTACTCAATATATATTAGCAATTATTGTTATCTCACTTAAACCATGTAGATAATCAAATGAAGTTCTATTTTTTCCCATTTAATATGAAGACATAAGAGGTACAAGGTACTAGGTTCTTTACCATCTAGATTAAACCCAGCACTGTTAAATTCTTGAGACCTATTTCTTTATCCACTACAGTACAGTAGAGAACCTCAAATCCTTGTAAGATTTGGACAGAGTACAAACAAGTTATGTACACATGAAATTAGCAATATTTCCTTATAAAGAGCCATTGGTTGCCATCGCAGTTGCCAAATTCATTTCTGATGGGCCCATAACATGGGAAGAGATTCTATCCTACAAGCAATCAATTATGAGAACTTAAACACAAAGTTATATGGATTTTGAAACTTAGCAGTTAACAAAAAGCTCAAAGTATTTCCTTATAAATACCAATGTCTGTAATTAATTCTCCCTTCACTCTTTTTTGATTAGCGAGGGCAATTGTTTCATATGTGTATAAGAGACAGATGTTATTACCATTATAAGTTCATGCATACTCTGTGATCTGGTTTTACAGTTAAGAAGTTGAGTTTATGAGGGCAAAACTAAATCTATGTGGATTGGGCTCTTTATTTTAGAGCCAGAACTATGTCTTTGACTATGTGGTACAATGATGGGTATGCTGTCAAAGCACAGAGCAAAATAAATAATAACCACAATAAATGTGCTAGGGAACTGGTATAGAAGTTGCCTAGATTGATGGATCTCATTTGCTTCCCTATATTATTCAACTCCAATGGAAAATACAATTTGCTTGTAAAGTGATCTCATTTATTTAACTGCAATCTTTTAAAAAAAATTTTTTTTCTTTCCCTTTTATTTATATGTTTTTTCAAGTTTGTTTTTCTTTTTAAAACATAATATTCCTTTGAGGGGGAGTTGAACGATTTAGCTTTGTCTGGCAGCATGCCAAGTAGAAAATCCACTATCATCAATTTTCTTTCCAATAAAAGATGATGTTCATAGTGGTAGACTTAAATTCCCAGCCTAACCTCAGTGTTGGTAAGTCTCAAATGCTACTAAATGGGATGGAATGAATTTTTATTGGTGACAAGAGTAAAAATTAAACCATTATATGTGATGATAACCAAACAAGGAGGAAAGAGACATTTAAATTCAAACAAAAGGACTGATTATTTAGGGCATGTCTCCATAAAGTAGAAGATTATGGCCCTTTTCAAATTATGTCAAGGTAAAAAGAAGCAGTCCATGTATTGCTCTCAACTGCATGTACTTGAGAAGTTGGAGAACCATTTGGAAAAGGATTAAGAAGCAACTCAAATAGTTGCCTCATTGAATTATCCTCAAACTTCTTTTTTTAAATAGTTAACACAGCCCTTTAAGAATCTGCTGAAAATAATGATTCTTCTTCCTATGAAAGTACATGAGCACAAAATTTCATACAATTTCAGAAGGCTTAAGAGACCCTTTGAAACCAATCTATGGATCTGGGGGGCCAAAATTAAGAATCATACGGATCTCAGGAGCATGATTTATGCTTTATATAGAGAGCAGATGAGAACAATGGCAAAGCAAATTCAGTAGTCCAACTGCAGTGGAACTGTTATTAATACTAATCACTTTATAGTCATAGTTTTTTATGGATTTCAAAGTGCTTTCTCATATATGAGCTATTTGATGTAGCCATCTAGGTAGATAAGGTGACATAAAGGGGAATTAATATTGAGTACCTGTTCTGTGCCATGTTGCTTACCAATGTCTGATATTTTATTGGCATTGTTTTGTATAAATAAAAATGTTCCCTCATGAAACATAAAGATCTTTGATTGGTGAACATTGAATACTTACTAGATCCTTTCCAAAGAGAAACGAAATACCTAGGTTTGAAAGATATATTTAATTAATTAAGATAACTAAGACTCCCACAAGGTCAAGGGTTCTGATCCCCATACTAGCCAGCCACCAAAGCAAACAAAAAAGACACACAGATAACAATTCTCAAAGTTTTATCTGGTGGGAGGTGATGGCAGGGTGTCCCTAAGACTATTTCAGGAAAGTGCATGAGGTCTCCCTTTGCCAATTTATATATCTGTGAGTCTGGATTTGCTTCATATACTTCAGTCACAACAACATATTGCACAGCTTGGATGCAGGGGCAGATATGAGAATTCAGCTGTCTTATATTAAGCCAGACATTAAGGAGATTTACAAAGATGGAAAACAATGCCACTCTTCTCACTACATTTTTTTTTTTGTTTTGGAAAATAGAGTTATATAAACTTATAATGTATTTTTTATTTTAAATGAATTTTAAAATATTTTAAATTTTTCTGTTTTAATTATTATTATTTTGCAGTTGGCTGGCACAAGGATCCGAACCCTTGACGTTGGTGTTATAACACCATGCTCTAACCAACTGAGCTAACCAGCCAGCCCCTAATTTTGTTTTAATTCCTACATAGCAAATATCAATAGATATGATCCACATAAACAAAAGCTCTTGGGAGTACTCACCAAGTTTTAAGAGTGTTAAAGGGGCCCAGATAAAGTTTGAGAACCTGGGGCCGGCCTGGTGGCGCACTGCTACGGTGTGCCTCTTGGGAAGCGGTGCTCCCGCCGAGGGTTCGGATCCCACATACAGACCGGCTGCTCACTGGCTGAGCGAGGTGTGGGCACAACACCGAGGGTTGCGATCCCGTTGCCGGTCCCGTCTGGTACGGGCACGACACTGAGGGTTGCGATCCGTTGCCGGTCACGAAAAAAGACAAAAAGGAAAAAAAAAAAAAGTTTGAGAACCTGTTAAGTCTGAGAAGACAGATCTAGTTGGATGAGCCAGTGTATGGATGGAAGGAGTATGGATACATGCAGTCAGGGACTGATGAGGACATTGTGTGTCTTGCTGTGGTGATAGAGTTCCTTGAAGGGTACTCAAAGTGGACAGGGGAGGATAGAGTCCAGTCTACTTCACTTTGCGTGTGTCTCCTAAACAGCTGTCATGGCAGTGCAATTTACAGAAAGAGATCTCCAGAAACAAGCAAGTGGAGTTTAGAATCCCAAAACTAGGAAGGACAACTGCAGGTTTAGTGAGGAACACTGAAGCTCCTCTTTTTCTCCAAAGAATGGAAAACATTTTTGGAGTTCTGGTTATTTTTTTTCTCCAGATGATAGAAGATTTGTTAATTATTTGATTTTTCAATACTTGTTAATTTTTTCTTTTATCTTTTGGAATACCATTTCCTTGAAAAAAAAAATTTTTTTTTAAACATGACCAATAAGCGAATCTTAACTTTTGACTTGGTGTTGTCAGCACCACGCTCAGCCAGTGAGCTAACCAGCCATCCCTATATAGGATCCGAACCCGTGGCCTTAGGTGTTATCAGCACCACACTCTCCAGAGTGAGCCGACCCTCTTTGAAAAAAATTTAAAGGGCACAAATCGGTAGAAGATAGAGAGAAAGCCTAATGTAGTCCTCAAAAAGTGTCTTAAAATTTAATCTTTACTTACAACACAGTAAGCAATGTGCTAGAGACTTTCGTGTGGGTATACGGGGAACAGTTTTGACTTTAGAATGAGAAAAACTGTCTCAAACGATTTATTTACTATATCGTTTTGGGTAATTAAACTTCTCTCAGTCTCGTTTTCTTATCTATAAAATGCGGATAATAATATTTATCTCATAAGGTTGATAAGGATTAAAAAACGATAATCTATGTCAATAGGACCGCACAAAGCACTGTAGGTCTTCAATGAATAGCCGAGAGAGGGCTTGTAAAGGGCAACGATAAATCTGAGAGGAGAGATAAGACATTGTAGACAAACACTTTAAAATCACAAGAAGGTCTGACGTGCCAGTGTCACTACAGATGTATTTAGGAAAGTGTTACGGGGATCTAAGAGAAGGAGGGGTCACACTTGTTGGGAGCGAGGAAAGAGGTTTCGAAAAATTAGAAAGTGCTGGATTAACCCGCCTCCCACTTCCCAACCCCCCAGGTCGGCTCCAGACGAGCCTCCCAGCCCAGGTGCAACCCCCCAAGAGATGTCAAAAGGCCACCCGCGGCTTCCACGCCAGACTGGAAGAGCTGTGCCCTCTAGCCTTGCCCGACTCATCCCCGGTACCTTGAGAGTGGGCGTCTAGACCTAGCTCCCCAGCCTGTGTCGACACCGACCCACCACCGACCCACGGCCGGGGTCCGCCGCTCTACCCTAGCTCCCCCCCCAAACCCACCCCAAGCTCCCAGCCGATCGCAGGCGAGAGCATGTGGGGGTGCGCGGTAGGGGAAGGAACTCCCAAGTTCCCAGCCTCCGGACCACCCACTCTTCCCCCACACATAGCCACCTTCAGCCTCCTAACTCGCCCCCACCCCACCCGTGGGGCCAGCGCGGAGGCCTCGGACCGCGACGGAGCTCCACCACCGGCCCCCGCTCTCCAGCCCCCGGGAATCCAGCGGCCGGCGTTCGCGAGCTCGCTCATCGATTAGCACTGCCTATTCCTCGGGCTCCAGTCTCGGGGAATTCGGGCCGAGACTTGGAGAGTCCCGCGGAGCGCGGGGCGGGAACCAAAGCAGGCGGGCCAGGAGATTGCCGATCGCAGGGATGAACGCGCGCTCCTCAATCAGTTTCCAACACTGCCACATTGGAGATCAAATTTCCACGAGTTTTGTAGGGGACAACACATCCAAACTCCATCAACAATAGTGGGACTTGGGTATAGTAGTTTTGATGTATAGTGGATACATTCTGGGAAATAGCCATCACCTTCAGCCTCTTAGAACAGATATTAGCAGTAACTTATGAAACGGTGCCTTCTACAGTTAAAAAAGATTTTTTTAAAAGACACTTCAGAAATAATGAGAAAGCTTTGTTTAAAAAACAATATTTAGAAAAATGCATAACATAGAAAAGCAGATTGACTGACCAATATTTAGGGAATCCCATACTAATTCTTCACTAGGTGACTCTTACCTATTAATTGCAACTTTATATGGCTCCAAATTGTGTGTGGGAATTTTGAGACATTTTATATACCTTTTTTGAAAAATATTTATTTTAATTTTTATATTCTTCACATGACCGTTTTTAGTGGACTATGATGTGTGACTTATACTTCCAAGTTTTCTGATTGCCAAAGTTTTATTTGAAATTGTATATTGTGATATGTAATGCAGCTAATATTATGTAGAAGTAGTTGTTCAAAGACCAGTAATTATTTTTCAGGAGCTGCTATATCTTAACTGCATTGAATGTGCCTAAGGGTTAGGAGGAGAAAGTAAAGGCTTCTGCCTTCTTTGGAAGTTTGAAGGGATAAGAACATCAATGGTGGCCACTATAAGCTTTGCTAGGCATTGTCCTTTAAGAGGAGAAACTGCTTCTTCATTTCTCACACAGAGATTTCTGGCTTTTACAAATGTGTGGGATTTCCAAAACCTCCGTCTCCTACTCAATAGAACCTTAGTCTTGCTTACCTCTCAAACCACAGTTTGGTAATTTTAACAGTTCCATTGCTTTTTGCTTTCTACTTGTTTGTCTCCCAGATCAGTGTTTTCTAACTTTTACTCAAACCCACCCTTAAAGTACATTTTATGTTGCTTTTGGTATATACATAGAGAACAAAACAAAGTTCGTGAAATAATACTTACCCTTATACCTGTGATACACTTAGATATTTTCTATTCTATTTATTCTCCATTCCTCTCACTCTTCCTTTGTTCATTTGCTGGTCTGGACTCATAAAAATAATTTTGGACCTAGTAATAGATTGCAATCCTTAGTCTGAAAAATACTGCCCCAGATGAAGCCTTAAAAAATATAATTTAGAATGTTTATGTTTATGTATCATTTTACAATAGCCTTGAAGAGTTGCAGATAGTTAGTTTTTGGTTACTTCCTGCCAGAGCATTTGGAAGTAGTCAGAACTCCTCCTGGCATGTACTGATTGACCTGTGATAAAATTCATTTTTAAACTGGTTTTCAGCTTATTACAGCCAAGAGTCTTTACTGTGCACAGTACTGTTCTAGATGTTGTGGTAGCATAAAATATTCTTTTTACTCTTGCATGTTATATCAACTTGGTCAATCTTTTCCCATGAATTTTGTGGGGCAGAACATTAAATTATATCAGCAGAGATTAAAGGAACGCTTTACCCTGCAACTGGGGAAATTCTCTTTATATCTGCATTTTTTGGGGTCCTCTTCTGTCTTCTAACCATATGTGGGTTTATATTAGTGGGGGAAAAAAGCTATAACAGTAGTATGGGGGGATATGCTTCCATAACAATTGTTTTAGTCCGTTTTGTGTTGCTATAACAGAACTACCTGAGACTGGGTAATTTATAAGGAAAAGAGGTTTATTTGGCTTACGATTCTGGGACAGCTGCATCTGGCACGGGCCTCAAGCTGCTTCTACTCATGGCAGAAAGGGGCAGGCAGCTGGGGGGTACAAGCAGATCATATGGCAAGAGGAAGCAAGAGAGAGAGAGAAGGTGCCAGGGTCTTTTTAAGCAACGAGCTCTCACCAGAACTAATAGAGCAAGAACTCACTCATTAATCCCCCCTCCCCCAGGGAGAGCATTAATCCATTCATGAGGGATCCGCCCCCATGACTCAATCAGTTTCCAACACTGCCACATTGGAGATCAAATTTCCACGAGTTTTGTAGGGGACAACACATCCAAACTCCATCAACAATAGTGGGACTTGGGTATAGTAGTTTTGATGTATAGTGGATACATTCTGGGAAATAGCCATCACCTTCAGCCTCTTAGAACAGATATTAGCAGTAACTTATGAAACGGTGCCTTCTACAGTTAAAAAAGATTTTTTTAAAAGACACTTCAGAAATAATGAGAAAGCTTTGTTTAAAAAACAATATTTAGAAAAATGCATAACATAGAAAAGCAGATTGACTGACCAATATTTAGGGAATCACATACTAATTCTTCACTAGGTGACTCTTACCTATTAACTGCAACTTTATATGGCTCCAAATTGTGTGTGGGAATTTTGAGACATTTTATATACCTTTTTTGAAAAATATTTATTTTAATTTTTATATTCTTCACATGACCGTTTTTAGTGGACTATGATGTGTGACTTATACTTCCAAGTTTTCTGATTGCCAAAGTTTTATTTGAAATTGTATATTGTGATATGTAATGCAGCTAATATTATGTAGAAGTAGTTGTTCAAAGACCAGTAATTATTTTTCAGGAGCTGCTATATCTTAACTGCATTGAATGTGCCTAAGGGTTAGGAGGAGAAAGTAAAGGCTTCTGCCTTCTTTGGAAGTTTGAAGGGATAAGAACATCAATGGTGGCCACTATAAGCTTTGCTAGGCATTGTCCTTTAAGAGGAGAAACTGCTTCTTCATTTCTCACACAGAGATTTCTGGCTTTTACAAATGTGTGGGATTTCCAAAACCTCCGTCTCCTACTCAATAGAACCTTAGTCTTGCTTACCTCTCAAACCACAGTTTGGTAATTTTAACAGTTCCATTGCTTTTTGCTTTCTACTTGTTTGTCTCCCAGATCAGTGTTTTCTAACTTTTACTCAAACCCACCCTTAAAGTACATTTTATGTTGCTTTTGGTATATACATAGAGAACAAAACAAAGTTCGTGAAATAATACTTACCCTTATACCTGTGATACACTTAGATATTTTCTATTCTATTTATTCTCCATTCCTCTCACTCTTCCTTTGTTCATTTGCTGGTCTGGACTCATAAAAATAATTTTGGACCTAGTAATAGATTGCAATCCTTAGTCTGAAAAATACTGCCCCAGATGAAGCCTTAAAAAATATAATTTAGAATGTTTATGTTTATGTATCATTTTACAATAGCCTTGAAGAGTTGCAGATAGTTAGTTTTTGGTTACTTCCTGCCAGAGCATTTGGAAGTAGTCAGAACTCCTCCTGGCATGTACTGATTGACCTGTGATAAAATTCATTTTTAAACTGGTTTTCAGCTTATTACAGCCAAGAGTCTTTACTGTGCACAGTACTGTTCTAGATGTTGTGGTAGCATAAAATATTCTTTTTACTCTTGCATGTTATATCAACTTGGTCAATCTTTTCCCATGAATTTTGTGGAACATTCAAACAGCACATTTAAAATTTCCAGTTTAAGGATAGACTAGAGGTTTCAATTTTAGAAAGGTTGTAGAAATAACTGGAACATGAGAAAAAAATCCAAACCAGATACGAATTACTTCTAAAAAAAGTCAAGCTTGATTACATAAAATATGTTGAGTAAAACTGAATGAATTGCTTAATATAAACCCTTCCTTGAGTCAGAATCTAAATTATATCCATATCCTAGGGAGAATATGAAGGTAGGCAGCACATTCCACAAAATCCTAGGTGGTTATTATCAGGCAGAAAGTATTAAATGACCACTTTCAGAGGAATACCTATATTTGAGAAAGAGAGTGGAGCAGATTCGAATGATGTGTGGTAAATGATTTAGAGGGTTCCTAGAAAGTAAAATCTCCTTTGAGGAAAAAATAAAAGGGATGTTAGGCTGAAAAGTAATCAGCAGTTTAAAAAAATATTAAAACTTACTGTCACGGTTAGAAAATTTAAAGACTATCGAGAAATTAAGGGAACAGAGAACTTTTTGTGTTTCTGATTTGAGGTGTTTTTGTTGTTGGGCTTTTTTTGGTTTGTTGTTTTACATTTTAATTGACACTACAATTTAAAGATGTAAATTGATATTATAATTTAAAAAGTGAAAGGTAAAAAGGAGGCGAATACATTAAGTATAGGAGAGATTTATATAGATTTAAGCAAATAGAAAGTGTTCTGATTTCAGAATTTTAGAATGCATATTACTCCTGTTCTCACTGCACATCTTTATAGGTAAATGAAGATTGTTCTAAATTTAGAAATTGAAGTTGACTTGATGATCTCTAATTTCTAAGGTTACCTTTCCCTTCTGTTTCTCCTTTTCTTCTTACATTCTCCTTCCCACCTCCATCCCCCATTTCCTTTTTGAGAGAAGTGGGTAATAGATGTACACTACTTATTCCCATTTTCCAAGATTTAGAATTAGATCTTGTAAATACAAGTTACCAATCTAACTGTTCAGTTGCATGTCATCAGAGTCCCTTCTTTTTAAATAGATGCAAATATAAATATATAGTTTCAATACTAAATTAGCTTAGGGAATTCTCACTGTCTAAGCTGAAGAGGAGAGGGAAAGAAACTAACATTTATTAAATTAACTTTATAGCATTTATTAAGTTACAGATACTGTGCTTGGTCTTTATTCGTTGCCAATTAATCTTCAGTACGTCTCATTTAGCAATCCTATAGAAGGTAGGAATTCTTTTTTATAGATGTGAATATTGAAGCTTGGAAAAGTTGTGAGATAGATCTGAGATCAAACCACTAGGAAGTAGTAGAGTCAGGATTGCAGCCTAATCCTGTCTCTTTACTCATTAATTCATCTAGCAAATATTTGTTAAGCACTTGCTTATGTCTGGAATTGCGTTAGGTACAACAACAAAATGGAGCTTACAGCCTAGTCGATAAGTTGTAATAAGTGCTCTAACAGAAACCTAGCAAATATTTGTTAAGCACTTGCTTATGTCTGGAATTGCGTTAGGCACAACAACAAAATGGAGCTTACAGCCTAGTCGATAAGTTGTAATAAGTGCTCTAACAGAAACAAATAAGGGGCAGAGATAGTCAGTACACACAGAGTAATTAGGGGAAGACTTCCTTAACAGGGGACATTTATAACAACTAAAAGCTAACCATGTTACGGTTGGGGTAAGAAAGCCTTGCATGTGGGAACAATAAATTAAAGGCCCAGAATCAGGAAAAAGCTGATGTGAAAGAGCTAGTGTGTTGCAGGTAGACAAATAAAATCAGTGTAGCTGGAACATAATGGTCATAAGGGAGAGTGACAAGATGAGGTTAGACTGATATCCAGGAGTTCAAGGCTTTGGAAACCACTGAAGAGTTTGAGTTTAGGTGTAACTATTGAAGGGGTAAGTGATGTAATGTGACTTATGTTTTGAAACAGTCACTTTTGCTCCTGTGTGGAATGTTGTGAAGTAGGCAAGAGTAGAGATGATCAGTTAGATTTTTTTTTTTTCCTTTTTGTCTTTTTTCGTGACCGGCAACGGGATCGCAACCCTCGGTGTCATGCCCGCACCTCGCTCAGCCAGTGAGCAGCCGGTCTGTATGTGGGATCCGAACCCTTGGCGGGAGCGCCACCACGCTCCCAAGCCACGCACTGTAGCAGTGCACCACCGGGCCGGCCCCAGTTAGATTTTGACTGTAATCCAGGTTAGAGACACAGGAGCTTAGACCACAGTAATAGTAATGGAGATAGAAGAGTATGGATTGCCCTTTTGATAGGGGAAAAAGGGGTACTTCTCTTGTGACCAGAGGGAAAAAGGAAAATATTGGTGCAAGTGTACTTAGGTCTGTAGGTTTTGGGGTGGGAAGATGGAGATTACATCTGATTGTTCCTATATTCTCAACGTAATGTAACATGTGATCATCAGTTACATTACTTCATCAGAGAGAAGAGGGAGAATGAGAGGTTGAGGGTGATTTCTTTTCCCTGAATTCAGCAGAACAGATTGGACCCTTAGGATGTTAAGTTCCTGTTATTTAATCTAAAAAAAAGAGAAGGCTAAGAACAATCAATGCAAGATGGGATATTGTGACTAGTTATACAAAAGATGACAAGAAGGAATGAGGACTTAAGTTACAAAGGGAGAAGTTTAAGAAGCATTCTATGGTGAACTCAATTCTAAGGGCTGTCATTTTTGTCAATGAAATAAGTACATAACATAGGCTTCTACATAATTTCAGGCAAGAAGCAAAGGGTGGGACAAAAGCTAGATTTCAAGTACCTTTTTGCCCAAGTTAATTACTTTATACTAAGTGATAGTTTTGTCTTTGGAAGAATCAGGAATATATTGGTAGATTAGTGACTTTCAGAACATATTTGGAAAAACAAAGTACATTTTACCTTTTTTTTCTGGATCAGGTAGCTTATTTACAGAAGATACAACTTCAGTAGGTCCCAAAACTTCAAGGTAAATGAAGCTGACGGAACAATTTTCTAGTGTTCTCTTAAATATTTGATAACTCACTGCCTTGCTGGTATCACTGGTGAAGAAATGAAATTATCTTGTGCTCATTTTCCTACCATTGAATAAGACTAACTTGATATCTACCTTTAAAATTCACTTACATTTCAGTTTTTAGAGAAAGGAAAAATAGTGCTAAACTCTTAATATTAGGATTAAATGGAGCACAGTAGGATATTTAGTAGTTGGAATTTACCTTTACAAATATGAGGAAGAGAATAAGCCTTTTATTATCTGACTTAATTTCATTAATAGTTAAAGCTTGTTTTAGATTTTAAGTATTCTGGAGATAAATCTTTGTACCTGACATATTCTGAAATAGAATTCAGTTTCTTGAAATTATTAATGCCTATTCTAATGACATTAAAACCTTTTACTAATAGAATACAGAACACCTTTACCAAAAAAAAAATGCCATGATTAATTCTCAAATTAACTCTGTGAAGTAAATATTATTATTAGAAGAAACTGAAGCTTTGTGAGTAGTGATCTTGCCTAAGGTTCACGCCTTTCTACTGCTGTTCTTCTTCAGATAGTGGCACAAAGAAACTTTCTTGCTTAAAACCCACAGGAGTTCCCTTATTCTTAAATACAAATGTACCTCACTAGAGCCTTCATGATCTGCATCATTTTTACCTTTCTGCCTTCTCTCTTGTCATTCCCCTTTACCACTGCCCTTCCTCGTCCCCACACCATGTTCCTGCCATACTGAACACTGTTCCCTCTGCCTGGCTTTATCTTCCTTCCTATGCCTCTTTCTTCACTTCGATAACTCCTGCTTGTCCTTTTGCTTTCCTTTAGTTGCCACCTCTTTTGGCGAATCTTTCCTAGTTCCTCAAAACTAGGTACCCTTCTTACAAGCATCCCAGATATATAAGGTGAGCCTAAAAAGTAAATCATATATATAGTTTTAAGTGTTCTAGTAGCCACATTAAAAAAAAACCCAGGTGAAATTAATATTAATAATATATTTAATCCAGTATATCAAAAATACTGTCATTTCAATACATAAGTAGTGAGAAATAATTATTAATGAATCTGCATTATGTTTTTCATACTAAATCTTCAAAATTCAGTAATCTTATATTTACAGCCCATCTCAATTAGACTAACCACATTTCAAGTGCTTGATAGCCGCTTTGGAAAACAGTGTCTATTAAAGCTGAATGTAAACATGCCCTGTGGCCCAGCAATTCTACTCCTAAGTATAAATTCAAAAGAAGTGGGTACATAATGTGCACCGAAAGATGTGCAAAAATGTTCATAGAATTTTTATTATAGTCCTACACTAGAACCATATGTTTGTCAGCAATAGAATGGGTGCATAAATTATGGTTTATTTGCATAAGGGACTACTATACAACAACAGTTCTCAAACTTTTGGGTCTCAGGACTCCACCATTTTTGAGGAATCCAAAGAATGCTTTTAAATATATTGGAAATTAAAATTGAGAAACTTAAAATATTAATACATTTAAAATGACAGTAAGAAACCCATTTCATGTTACCATAAGTAACATGTTAAAAATGTGTAGTGACAAATAACTATTTTTCAAAACAAACTAAATTTAGTGAGAAGATAGGCATTGTTTTACATTTATGCTAATTGCTATAGGGCCAGAGTTACGTTAGTGAAACATATCTAATGTATTGCCAGACCGTACTTGTTGAGTAAATGGATTCACTTACCTACAAATGAAGTAATTGCATTCATGTGATTCCTAATGTTGAACCATTTTTGCATTCACGAATAGGACGTAAGTTGGTAATGAAATATTTTAATCTTCTGGAATACATTTACTAATTTTTTTAGACTTTGCATTTATATTTATTAGGTCAGTTTATAGTTATTCTTAATTTTCTTCCTCCCTCCACCCCTTTTCTTTCTTTCTCCTGTAACCTCACCTCTCCTTTCCTCTCCTGCCTGATTTTCATATCTGTTAATCCATTCTTTTAGACGCACTTGTAATTTTTTTGTTGTTGATTCCAGCAGTTAGGAGCAGTATAAAAGATTTTAATGTTCCAGTCGTGATCATTTTATTTTAAGATTTGGAAAGGAGAGTTACATGTTTGTTTCTGAATTCTGTAGGTACTATGATAGAAAAGGAAAATTAACAGTTTTGTACTGATAAGTGCTGATGGGAGAAATGTTTTCGTTCCTACACAGTTAAACTTTATTTCACTAAGCAAGAGAGTAAAGATAAGCCTCTAAGAAATAGATCTCTTCTTATGAATGGGCCTTAGGACTAAGTAAGCCAATACAGTACCTTAGTGGAGATGAATTGGCCCCATGAGAGGGGAACTCACATCTCAAGGCAGGAGCTGTGGGGAGTAAAATGGAGATGCTAAAAGAGGATTGAGCTCAAGTCACGGGGTAGGACTCCCTTGTATTCTCTCAATTGGATGCATCCAGTTTGTTAGGGAAGACATTTTAAGACCAAACTAGTTTGCTCAAAAGGTAGCAGCCACAGATTTAACCAAAATGCAGCCCCAGTACTATCTAAGCCATGATCTAGCAGTGTCACTAACATGACTCCTTGTACGTAAGAGTAGATAACCTAGGTGCAAAGGTTGGGGAGATGAGACAAACCTACTGCTTACAATTGGTGCTACTGGAGTGGAATCACTACATGGGGTTTAGGTTCTAGTGTCAATGAGTAAGGCCTAATTGCCCTGGCTAAAATCTCCAGTACAATATTTTTATTTATAATCACCTTTAAAACAATTGTGTTAAGCATTTTATTGTCATCAAAGCTGGGAAGATGGGCGGATGATACATGGGAACTTATGCTCTTCTTTCTATTTCGTTCCTATTTAAAATTTTACATATAGCAAAAAATAAAGTGTTAACATACTTACCAAAACCAATTGCATTAAAATTTGCAACCCCATTCTCAACAATTGTTTTGACTATTAAGTTTTCCTCTCCCTCTCCCTTACTGTTATTTTTGTCTCATGTCATATTTCTTGAAGTCTTTAATAAGATTGAAATTTATTTTACTGAAGTACATTCTTGAATTCTCTCTCACTCACTCACTCACTGAGAAATGTGTGTGGGTTGTATATACTCCTAGGTGTACACAGCTGAAAATGTTTATTTTGCCCTCGTATGTGGCTGAATCTAGAATTCCAGATTCCAATATATTCTTTCAGAATTCTGTATATTTTACTTTATCATCTTATAACTTTAAATTACCATTTTAGTTCTCGTACCTTTGTTCTTTTAGAAGCTTATGATTACCTTTTTATAGTTGGTGTTTATAGTTTTCACTAGTATTTGTGTATCTCCAGTTATTATTACTGTTTGGTATCTGGTGGGCCATTTTATCTGAACATATCAGTATTTTTCTGAAAAACATATATGCTTGTATGTATGAATATATACATGCTTGTATGCTTGTGTGAATATATACAGACATACTTATATATAATTTGTACATATGCACATATAGGTGTACATATGTGTTCTAAATCTCTTTTATCCTATATGTTCCCGAATATATACATGCTTGTATGCTTGTGTGAATATATACAGACATACTTATATATAATGTGTACATATGCACATATAGGTGTACATATGTGTTCTAAATCTCTTTTATCCTATATGTTCCCTCATTTTAGAAAATCTATTAAGTGAATAATAGATATTCTGGCTTTTTTTTTTCTCTTAGACTTTTATATCTTTGTCTTTTTATTCTACAATTTAAAGATTCTCCAGTTTAGTTTTCTAAATTATAATTTGTCAATAATATGGCTACTTACACATACATTTTTTTTAAATAATGACAATTTTGTGTTTTTCAATTAGCTATGGAGCTAACTTGTGTCTTTCTTAACCTCCTCTGAAAGCTCTTTAATTCTCTCCCTGCCCTGTCTCCTACTCCCAGTCCCACCCCTGAGAATATGGTAAATGTAGATCGTTTTCCCAGAAAATAATCCCTATATGCACATTTACAGAAAATTTTGTATACAATGTCACATGGTTCCAGAACTTCTAGAAGCTCATTCATGAACTCTCTATCCTTGCTATTCAAAGTGCTGTTCTAGAGCCAGGTGCATTGGTGCCAGAACCTGGGAGTTTATTAGAAATGCAGAATCTCAGGTTCTGCCCCAGATACTGAATCAGACTTTCCATTTTAACAAGATTATCAGGTGATTTATTTTGTATTCATGTTTGAGAAGCACAGCTATAAGATTTTAGAAAACCCTGTGGTATATAGATCAAATGCTAGGATTTGGACCCAGATAGCATGGCTCTAGAATCTGTGCTCTTAACCACTAGATACTGCTTCTTTGAAATTTTACTTAGAGACCTACCTAAACTCAATGCAGGTCATAAGCAAACTGATTAATTCCTGGTATATTTACTCTTTAATTCATTACTAGAACTCATCTGCTTGTGGTGCTGATGGATGAGCCAGAGATGCCAGGTCATTTATGTTTTCTGAAGTAATTTTAGTTTGCTATTTTAGTTGAGATTTCTAAATGGTAAGAAGCTGGATAATTGGATTTTACACTACCTACCCTTAAGTTTTGTTATAAGGATATTAAATAAATAACTTAAGCAAATACTTTCTACACCAAATGTTAATTTTCTTCCTTCCTCAGCAGATGGACAAAGGAAAATTTATAAAAATAGTAATTAGATGGCTAATTAAATTAGAAGCAAAGATTAATTTCAAAAGCAGTCATGAAATGCAAATAAATACCACCTACCAACTTAGTAAATATATAAAATGTTCTATCAAATGTTCAATAAAGACAAAAATGCAAATGTGGTTAAGATTCAATGAAATGAGCATTCGCATTTGACTAGTAGAAATGGCCATCTTTGGCTGATGGGTTGATTGGTATTATGTGACATATCTTGTGCATTTTTCCATATCACTTTTTTTCATGCACTGTTTCCCTAATGTTGAACATTAGGTAGTTAAATTGTTTACAGTTTTGTTCACAGTTATAAACAATGATGTAATAAACATGCTTTTATTATTGTTTTTTTAATTTAAAAAAATTTTTTTGTGGCTGGCCAATATAGAAATTGGACCCTGAACCCTGGTGTTATGAGCACCACACTCTAACCAACTGAGCCAACTGTCCAGCTGCTGTTACTAATTTTTGTTTGAATTTTTTATTATTTTCCTTATGATTGAGTCATAAAAGTAGAACTACTAGGTCAAAGGTTAGAGTATTTTCAAAGCTCTCAATAAAAATAAAAATAATACCCTAATACTTATTGAATGCTTACCTTGTGTTAGTCATTGCTCTGAATGCTTTATATATATTAATTAATTTAATCTTTATATCAAAACTATGAATTGGGCTCTATTCTAATACTATTTTACAGAAAACCAAGCTATAGAGGAATCAAATAATATTCCTGAAGTCACACAATTAGAGCCAGGATTTTTTTTCGAGAAAGATTATACTACTTTAAGCTTCTGCCCATAGAATTTAAGCTTATATATTATTTTATGCCCTCCCTAATGAAATGTGCAATAATAGCACAATAGCAGTAAGCACAGCTAGAACCATAGTTATGGTCTCTAAATACCATTTCAAGGGTCACTGTATGAATGGCTAATTCCAGTCTGGGAAAGAAAATACAAAAGTTGAGCCTGGGGGGCCGGCCCGGTGGCGCACTGGATAGTGCGCCGCTTGGGAAGCGCGGCTGGCGCTCCC
>NW_007731372.1:11671-15515 GCF_000696425.1 Galeopterus variegatus | reverse complement strand
ACTGAGGGTTGCGATCCGTTGCCGGACACGGAAAAAAGACAAAAGACAAAAAAAAAAAGTTGAGCCTGGGATATTGTTTCAGAAAGAAAGGAAGTTACTAAAGATCACTAGTTCATGCCAGAAGAACATGGAGGCCAATATAAAGGGGCTCCAGTTGGCCAAAGATGACAGAACTTGAGCATCAAAAAGAGTAATGAAAACAATTGGTTGAAATGCACTGAATATATAAAAACTCCTTAGTTTCTAATGAATTGAATTGTAATGAATGAATAGAATTGTAATAAGAAACACAAACACACATACCACTACCATAATGATGAATTGTTAGATACCAGTGGAAAAAATAAGCCACTAACTCTACTCTGAAAGTAAGCAATTATGAAGAAAGAATTAGGCATTTATCCTCCCTTTTTCTGTGTGAACTCTGTTTCAGGGTAAGCAAATAACAGTTGTTGGGGGGAAGTTCTTTGCAGAATTTTAATTAATGAATATGGAAAGAATGACAGGATTAAATATCATTTTGCCACCTCTAATGAAATAACTTATTCAAGCTATTACCATCAGTGGATGAAGCTATTAAATACGTGGTCATGTGGAAACTTCTTAGAGGAGGAATCCAGCTGTCCTACCTGGACATTGATTCATATCAATCTTATGAAAAGTAGGGCAAGCAGATAGTATATGCCTCCTGCTGTGATACATGTATAACTCTGAAGTTTTCCAGCAAAAAATGTTGAACCTTTGTCAAATCAAGCTCCTGCAGCAGAGGTTGGCAAACTATCCTCTCAGTCATATCCAACCTATTGCCTATTTTCTTTTTTAATAACGTTTTATTAAACAGCCACTCTGATTTGTTTACATGTTGTATGTAGCTGCTTTTGTGCTGAAGTAACAGAGTTGAGTAGTTGCATAGAGTTGAGTAGAGACCATATAGCCCACAAAAACTAAAATATTTATCTCATCCTTTTATAGAAAATGTTTGCTGACCCTTGAGGTAGACAAACAAAGTTAAGTTGATGCCAAAAGGAAGTGACATCACAGAACATGGGACATGTTTACAGGACAGCTGACTTGGTTTTTGTAACAAGTCAGTGGTATTGAACATGAGGAAGCATCCCTCTAGGTAAATAGAGACTTAAATATACCAGCCAAATGAAACATTAAGACTTTGGATCCTGCTTCCAATAAGCAAACTGTGAAAAGGCATGAGAACTCATTGCTTAAAAAGACCCTGGCACCTTCTCTCTCTCTCTTGCTTCCTTTCTGTTGTTTCCTCTCGCCATGTGATCTGCTCGTACCCACCGGCTCCCTGCCACTTTTCTGCCATGAGTAGAAGCAGTCTGAGGCCTGTGCCAGACGCAGCTGTCCCAGAATCATAAGCCAATAAACCTCTTTCCTTTATAAATTACCCAGTCTCAGGTATTTCTGTTAGAGCAACACAAAATGGACTAAAACAGAAAATTGGTACCAAGAGTGGGGTGTTGCTAAACAGAAACCTGAAAATGTGGATGCATCTTTGGAACTGGGTAATGGGCAATGGTTGGAGGAGTTTGGAGGACTTAGAAGAAGACAGAAAGACAAGGGAAAGTTTGGAATGTCTTAGAGACTTATGTGGTGGCGAGCAGAATGCTGATAGAAATGTGGACAGTAAAGGCCATGAGGATAATGAGGTCTCAGACAGAAATGAGGAACTTATTGGGAACTGGACAAAAGATAACCCTTGCTACACCATAGCAAGGAACCTGGCTGCATTGTGTCCATGCCCTTGGACTTTGTGGAAGTTGGAACTTAAGAGTTGTGAACCAGAGCATTTGGCTGAAGAAATTTCCAAGCAGCAAAGCATTCAGGACTCTGCATGGCTACTTCTTACAGCCTACTCTGAGTTATGGAAGGTGTAATGTAAAGCCAGAACTTAAAATGCAAGTAGAGTGTAAAGATTTGGAAACTTTGCAGCCTGGCCATGCAGTGAAGAAGCAGAGAGCCGGAAAACAATGCAAGGGTGAAGCAGATAAACTGGTTGCTAAAGACATTATCTTGGTAGTGAGGTAGCCAGATGCTAATAGCAGAGAAAATGAGAGGAAAGCCCTGTAGGCATTTGAGAAGTTCAGAAGGGTGCCCCACCCATCACAGGCCCTGAGGCTTAGAAAGACTGAGTTGTCCCAAAGGACAGATCTGGGGCACAGCTGCCCTCGGGAACCTGCTCCCTGCATCCCAGCTGCTCCAGCTAGAGCAGCCCCAAGTGTGATTCATGCAGCAGCCCTGTAGAGTAGAGGCCCGAAACCTTGGTGGCGTCCACATTGTGTTAAGTCTTCAGGCTGGCAGGACGTGAGAGCAGTGGAGTCATGGCAGCCTCCACCCAGATTCCAGAGGATGTATGGAAAAGCCTGGAAGCCCAGGAAGAGACCTGCCGCAGGGGCGGAGCCACCACAGAGACCATCTACTAGAGCAATGCCGAGCAGAAAAGTGGGATTGGAGGGCCGAGCCCGTGGCGCACTTGGGAGAGTGAGGCACTGGGAGTGCAGCAGCGCTCCTGCCGCGGGTTCGGATCCTATGTAGGGATGACCGGTGTGCTCACAGCGCTCACTGGCTGAGCGCGGTGCAGCCAGTCTCAAAAAGGACAAAAAAAAAAAGTGGGATTGGAGCCTGCACAGGGAACCCCCACCAGGGAAATGTCTAGTAGAGCCAATGCAGCAGGGCTGCCGCCAGGACCCCAGAACTTCAGGGCCATGGGTAACGTGCAACGTAGGCCTGGAAAAGCCACAGGCACCAGTGTGGCCCACTGGGCTGTGCCTGGCAGAGCTGTGAGAACAAGGCTGCCTGATGCTTTGGGAGCCCAGATGTCCAATTGAGCCCAGGATGCAGGACTTGGAGTCAAAGTACATTATTTTGGAGCTTTAAGACATAATGTCTGACCTGCTGGGTTTCAGACTTGTTTGGGACCTGTTTTTCCTTTCTTCTGGCCTATTCCTCCCTTTTGGAATGGGAATGTGTACCCCATGCCTGTTCCACCATTGTATCTTGGCAGTAGATAAATTTGGTTTCGTTTTTCAGGTTCACAGCTGGAAGGACTTTTGCTTTTGGTCTCAGATGAGACTTTGGACTTTGGACTTTTAAGTTGGCTCTGGAGCAAGCTAAGACTTTGGGGACTCTTGGGATAGAATGATTGTATTTTGTATGTGAGAGTGACCTGAGTTTTGGGGGGCCAGGGGCGGAATGATGGAGTTTGGATGTATTGTCCACTCCAAAACTCATGTGGAATTTTGATCTCCAATGTGGCAGTGTTGGAAACTGATTGAGTCATTGGGGCGGCTCACTCATGAATGGATTAATGCTCTCCCTGGGGGAGAGGGATTAATGAGTGAGTTCTCGCTCTGTTAGTTCCCGCGAGAACTCGTTGCTCAAAAAGACCCTGGCACCTTCTCTCTCTCTCTCTTGCTTCCTCTCTGTTGTTTCCTCTTGCCATGTGATCTACTTGTACCCACTGGCTCCCTGCCACTTTTCCGCCATGAGTAGAAGCAGCCTGAGGCCTGCACCAGACACAGCTGTCCCAGAATCGTAAGCCAAATAAACCTCTTTCCTTTATAAATTACCCAGTCTCAGGTATTTCTGTTAATAGCTACTGTTTTAGTCCGTTTTGTGTTGCTATGAGATTTAATATTGCCAGTTTAATTGTTGTGTCTCAACTTTGTGGGCCTTATGGGAATATCAGTAACTCCTGGGATTATTTTAAAATTAAAGGATATGTGTTAAGAAATTTTTTTCAGGGGCCAGCCCGGTGGCGCACTGCTACAGTGTGCCGCTTGGGAGCGCGGCGGCGCTCCCGCCAAGGGTTCGGATCCCACAT
>NW_007731372.1:0-11537 GCF_000696425.1 Galeopterus variegatus | reverse complement strand
GTTGCGATCCGTTGCCGGTCACAAAAAAAGACAAAAAGGAAAAAGAAAAAAAAGAAAAAAAAGAAATTTTTTTCATAAATGATTAAATTATTAGCCAAAGTAAGACCCATTTATATTTTTGGAAGGTACACTGAGGAAATTAAATACATGCTCTTTGTAATTAGACCTAAGTTTGGATGTCAGTTCTATTTCTTAGCTGTGTCACCTTTAACAAATTAGTTACTATTTCTAAAGTTTAGTTGCTTCATTTGTAAACTGTAGATAATACCTAGCTCAAATATTTGTTCTAATGATTAAGTAAATTAAAAATCTGTGAAAGTACATAGTATAGCAACAGGTAATACTAGATAGTTAAATATTTTTTCTCTTCTTTCACTTGGGGAAACATACCTATATAGCAGAGGTAGATATATTTATATTTGATAATTTTTTAAAGTTATGTGAAAAAGGATAATCCTCAACTTCACTGTGATACTTCTACAGGAAAATGCCAGTTTGATAGGATAAACTGAAAATACTATTTTAAGGTTCTGTGAAAGAGTAAGTTAGTTATGAGTTGAGCTTCAGTAGAGATAAGTGAAAAGCTAGCTGTTCGCTGAGAGAAAAAAAAAATTACTTAAACGTATTTATTAGATTGGGCTGTAAAACTATTAAAAATGCAAGAAAGTGAAAAATGGTAAAAACAGCATGCTTTTTTCTTGGTGTCCTCTTCCCCTCCCCGCCAACAAGTTGCTAAAGATTAGAGTCCCTTATTATCTAGAGACTGAAGCTGCTCAAGAGCTTTGACTAATCATTTACCAAATATTTTACATTTTGGACGACAGTGATAGCTCTCTAAGCCTTTAATTAAAGTGAACAATTGGATCTGAAATCTCTCTTTTCCATGTTGCTAACTTTATCCACTAATAAAAGAAAGCCCGTGTTCCTCTTTATATTTATCCTTTTCCTCTTACCCTCCTAACAAACTATAACATGAAACCAAATTGTTAATTATGCAGAGGATGTTTCATGTCTAATTTCAAAAGTCATAATTTTGATTCATTAAATCAACAAACATTTACTGTAAGGATTAGTAATAAATAGTTTATGAAAAGTACCAACCACAGTGATTGGCACAAGGCAAGTGTTCAGTGAATGCTGGGAGTCACATAAAAATTTGCACCTTGGGAGAAAGGTTCAGATTAGGGGTAGAAATTTGAGAGCTATCAACATGGAGAACTTGAGCCCTTATAGATATATGCTGAAAAGAAAGAGTTTCAAAAAAGGGAGAGGATAATATGCCAAAAGATCCCTGAATAGTTGCCAAAGGAGGTAATTTACTAAGAGTATTGGTCGAGGAAGTTGTTTGGAGGCTTGAAGAGAATAATGAAGGACTGATAACAGTTTTCAAGGGAGTTGTACATAGAGCTGAGTAAGGCTTTGTTAAAAGATTATTCAATAGCACTGAGAATCCAGATGAATTGAAACCTGAATTTATAGTGACACTTTCTCATAGTTATTTGGTTTTCTCCAACTATCAGAAAACTGGATTCAGAGTTGATATTTTTGAGGATAAAGTGTTTTATAAATAGGTCATTGGTAACCTTTGCCGCATGAGTTTTAGAAACATGCTAGGGGTAAAAGCTAGACTGAGGACAGCTCAGGAACAAATAATAGGTAAGGAAGCTCCATTAGCGAGTGTAGATTCTTTCAAAAATTTTGGCTGAGAAAGGAAAGACCAAGATAGGAAAGTGGGAAGATGAAGATACAAGAAAGTAGTTTTTTGTTTTTGTTTTTTATGGCCAAGAAATAATTGAGTATACATTTAAGAGGAGACAAAGGAACCAGAAGAGAGGAAAGGTATGAAGATGAAGCAAAGAGAGGCACTAATGAATGATTCCATGATTCAGAGTGATCTTAGGCTTAGTATGGCCTTGGCGCCTGTGATAGAGCCTCTGATAAACTTGAGAACCATCTTCCCTATCATTGAAATACTAACTGGTTAATTCATATAACTTCATGTTCTGTGGTCATAGAAATTGGTAGAAGTAGAAACTACTTACTCTTATCTTTTGTAAATAATAAAGGTAGGAAAAAGACAACTGTAGGATATTTGATGCAGAAAAAGAAAACACAGGGTTAATGTCAACAAAAACTTAGATCTACAAATATTATTGACTGTAATTTTAACAATTTAGTAATTTCTTTTTTATGTTGTTAAAAGTATACTAAGATTTTTAAATTTTGCTTTCTTTATAATTCTACCTTTAAAAGGCTATTTTTCTGCAGCCTACTACATTAACAATCATTTATCCTTGTTATTTGAAAAGCCAACACTGTTTCTATTTGTTTGCATTCTTCTGTGTATAAACAGTGTTGTTAGTGATGTTGGCAAGAGTGAGAAAGTTATAGCTACATATTAATGTTCTCGTGATTGAGTCTCCTGTAGAAGAATGTTTTCTTAAGGTGACCTGTTGTTATAGGAGAGGGTAATGAATATGTCTTCATATTTATATTAAATGATATTTCTTGTACCATTTTGTCGATAATATTAGGAAAAAGCATCACTGCAATGATATTATAATGTTACAAAGAAAAATTGGAAACTGTGTAGCTATAGAATTTTATGTTGTACTTTTTTTCAGAAATTAGAATTCTAGTGTATGTATTCAATCCATATTAATTACAAAAGTAATAAATACTTTAACAAGTCAAATATTATAGAATGTATCAAAAACAAAAGCTAATCATTTCTGCCCTTCCTCCCTATCTTGGGGATTTGAGTCTGTCTCTACCACTTACTAGCTAAAGTATCTTGGGCAAGTTACTTCACCTGAGTCGGTTTCCTCATCCGTAACATGGGGATAACAGTATCTGTGTTCTTACAACTTTAGGGGGAAATTTTAATTACACATCACAAGTTCAGTGCAATGCATGACACTTATTAAATGTTGACTGTGATAAGTAGTTGTCTTACTTCAGGGTGTGGGAAAGGGAGTGAATGCAAGGGGGCACCAGAGATATTTTTTGGGTGATGTTAATGTTCTGTGTGTTACAGGCCTGTATATATTTGTTAAAAACTCATCAAAATGTGTCCTTGAAATTGATTAAATTTTATGCACATGAATTATACCTCAGCAAAGCTGATTTTTAAAAAGATAACTGTCTTTTCCTTTTCTCTATACTTAACAACTTCATTAACTATTAATAAAGTAGAGTTGACATTAAAGGTTCCCAACATTTTTATCATCAGGCTTCTCTTACTGTTCCTTCCCAGCCCCAATCCCAACCCCAATTACAGGCCCCACAGTGTAAGAGATTTTGCCTATTGAGAAACAAAGAAAGAAAAAACTACCTTTATGTGTCCATTACACTTTTCTCATGTGCTAAGCTGACCGTGTATTGAATTTATCAGTTTGGGTACTGTGCTTGATACATAATTTGAATAAAGCACGCCACTGATCACTTTCCAGAAATGTTATAATGTAATCAACAAACTAATTACTTAGTGTTCAGTAATAAGCTATGAAGGTTAATAAACCAAGAAGAAAATTAGAAGCAAAAGTAATATACTTAAATATATACTTAAATGCTCATTTCTTTAAATGAAAGAAAATGCTTAATAACAGCACCCACTATGTGTGTATATATGTATTACATGTGCATATATATTTGCATTATCACAGGGCAGAAGGGGAAGAGAGCATGTGCTCCAGAGAGAAGGGGTGGAGCTGAACTTACCCTCTTAATAGGAACCCAGTCCCCTGATAATGGCATTCATCCATTCATGAGAGCAGAACTCTTATGAACTAATCACCTCTTAAAGGTACCATCCCTCAACGCTATTGCATCAGAGATTAAGTTTCCAACACATGAACTTTGAGGAACACATTAAAACCATAGCACTTGTACAAAGGAATATTATTCAGCCATAAAAAGAAAAGAAATCAGTCATGCTACAATATGGGTGAAAACATACTGCTAGGTGAAAGAAGCCAGACACAAAAGATCACCTATTGTATGATTCCATTTATTTGAAATGACCAGAATAGTCAAGTCCATAGAGACAGACATCAGATAAGTTGTTGCTAGGGGCTGAGAAGATGGAAAGGGGAATAAGTGCTAATAGGTACAAGTTTTCTTTTGGGGTAGATGAAAATGTTCAGGTATTAGTGGTGATGGTTGTGCAGCTTCTTGAATATACTAAAAACCACTGGACTGTATACTTTTAAAAGGTAAATTTTATGGTATATGAAATTTACCTCAATAAGCTGTTAATATAAAATATATAGGTATATAATTTATTCTCTTTTTTTTTTGTGGAATTCTGAATCCCTTCAAACCTTCATACTCTGTGAACCACAGTACTCATAGGTAGGAAACTTTGAATTCATAGTCTTAAAGTTCCTTTTCTAGTTTTTGTCGTGAGCTCTTATATCAGTAGTTCAAGCTAATTTTAGAATAAAGAAAATTATTTTCATCTGCATGAACACTCACTGAGATGCTCAGGAGTAGGATTCATAAAGATCTTTGCATGCTCTTTAAGGGATTTGTTCTCTGAATAGTAGGACCATGTGTTTGTTTAGTATTTGTACTTTGAGAAATAATTCATTATCATCATACCCTTATTTCCAAGACATTTCAAACATAAAATCTCACTAACATAAAATACTATGGGAAGTCTAAACGTATGAAAACAATGAACTCCCAATGTCCATTAAGAATGTGGTTTAAGAATTTTATGGGTCTTTCCATAAAAAGTAACATTATACATAATCATTACTATTATTTTAAATGGCAGGTAGGTTTAGGCCAGTTTATAATAATCTATATGGATGTCTGCAATTAAAAATCTGTAGATATATTTTTAGAATACCAGAAATTAAATAAAACGGGAAAATATAATCTTATCTGCTAGGGATTTCTTAACCTTTTTTTGCATAAAGCATCCCATTATAGGTATTTGTTAGATACTGTGGAGCCTTTCCTCAAAGGAATGTACTGAATTCTTCATATACTTTCAAGGGATTCACAAATATCTTGGTCCAGCCATATGTGGGAAAAGTGTGTATATTAATTTGTCTGGACTGCCATAACAAAATACTGCAGACTTGGTGGTTTAAACAACAGAAATTTATTTTATCACAATTCTGAAAGCTAGAAATCCAAGACTAGGTGCAATCAGGGTTGTTTTCTGGTAAGGCCTCTCTTCCCGGCTTGCAGTATCCTTACTGTGTCCTCACATGGTTTTTTCTCTGTACATATGTAGAGAGTGATATCTCTGGTGTCTCTTCCTTTTACAAGGACATGAAATTTTGGGGACTAGGGCCCCACTCTTATGACCTCATTTAACCTAATTTAACAGAGAGCCAAGATTCAATGGTAGTCTTGAGAAATGAGAAAGTGGCCAGTCTGCATGCTTTGATTCTATATCTTAGGCGTATCAACATATAACCAAAGCAAATGAGCCCTCCACTATCAAGCCTGCCTGCTAAGCAGACTATATTAAGATTTTGAGGGTACGAGCCTCATTGGTAGTAAAATTTGGGGAAATGTTTTATTTTACATAATTTTTGTTTATAAGATACTGAGGGGAATAAAACAATACATATAATATAAAACCTGATTTTAAGACACCTACATGTTTTAGGATACATAGTCTTTTCCACAAATCTCTAATACAGAGCAATTTGGGTGTCATATAAGTGGTATAATATGCTATCAGAGGGTTTTATTTTTTCATTTTTAAAATTTCTTATTATGGAGAATTTCAAATATTTGTGGAAGCAGACAGAATAGGATAATGAACCCTCATTACCCAATATGTAGACCTCAACACAATAACCCAGAGCAATCCTGCCCCATTCATAGCCCTGTTAAATTTTTCCTGTCTTGTATTTTTTGAAGAAAATATCAGGCATTATTTCATCCATGAATACTTTAGAGTGCGTCTCTAAAAGGCAAGGATGCTTTCTTTTTTGATAAACATAAATGGTTGTTAATTTTTACTCAGTTTTATAAAAAATCCACTTAGGTTCAAATTTATAATCATCTCACACAAGTGTCATAAATATTTATGAATCAGAATCTGAATAAGGTACACATTTTGTTATTATTTGATTCTTCCCTTAAGCCTTTTCTATCGTTTCATCCACAACCTTTTTTTTTTTCCTTGTCACCTTACAGTGTAATATGTATGTTGAAGAAACTATTCTTTAGAGTTTTTCATTCTGGAGTTTGCTGAATATACCGTCATAGTTTGATTTAAAATGTTCCTGTGTCCTCTGCCTGTCCTGTAAATTGGTAATTGGATTTAGAGCTACACTGTCTAATACACATGAGCCACATGAGCTATTTTTAAATTTAAAGTTAAATTAATTAAAAATAAAGTAAAAATTTGGTTGCTAAGGTACAGTAGCCTCATTTTAAATGCTCAATAGCCACATTTAGCTAATGGCTCCCATATTGTACAGTGTCTCTATAGAAGATGTACATCATTATAGGAGGTTCTTTTGGACAATGCTGCTTTAGGTAGAGGCTTGATCAAATTCAGGTTCCTTTTGTGTGTGTGTATTCTTCCATTAGGAGGTACATGATGTCTTGTTATCTCTTTTTTTTTCTGATTTTGTTAGTTGTTGAGGGTCAATGCCTGGTTCCATTAGTTCATTAAGGATGCAAAATGCTGACCGTAGGAGTTTAAAAGACTCAGTTCTGATTAGGGTGATATCCAGAAGCTTTACGGTTGAGTTAACATTTAATTATGCCTTAAAAATTCTCTAAAAATCTGGTAAGTGAAAATACTTGGAGAAGAGGGATTGTTTGTTTTTAACAGAGGATGGAAGACCAATGTGTTTGGTGCACAAAGAAGTATGGGAAATTAAAATTGAAAAGGGTGTTTGGGGCCTAGAGTATGTAGGATCCTGAATGCAAGGATAAGGACTTGAACTTTAATTGGAAAGAAAAATGCTGCAGTAGTTTTTTGTCTATCATCCCCTTTCCTCTTTTTAACAAAGTCCTCATATGCTTTAGAAAAATTAATTCAACACCCTGTTCCTAGGCTTATGCCAATCATATTCCATTTTGATTTCCTTGACAAGGGTGGGCATGTGGCCTATGCTGTTCTAAACAGAATGAGTATCAAGGCTTTTAGTTGCAAATAATAGGACACAAATCCTTTCTCTTCCTCTGGATATGATGCCTGGAACTGCTGCAGCCATTTTGTTAGGTTGATAGGGAAGCCAGCACATGGCCAAGAGAATCAGAGAGAAAGGAAGCTAGATCTCTAAATCAAGTCATGCCTGAGGTCCAACTTGTTTACCTCCTGACTTTATTTTTTTTAAAACAACTTTATTGAGGTATGATTTGCATACAATAAAATGCACCCATTTTGAGGTTATATTTTGGTGAATTTTAACAAACAGAAGTACCTATGTAGTATACCTTAGTCAAGATACAGAACATTTTCATCACTTCAGAAGGTTATTTCATGCTTCTTACAAGTCAGTCACCCCTACCTCCCACCCCACACAACTACTGATCTGATTTCTGCCACTGTAGATTAGTGTTTTCTGTTCTAGAACTTTATATGACAGAATAATATAGTACGAATTCTTTTGTTTTTGGCTTCTTTTGCTCTGTATGTTTTTGGAATTTCTTTTTGTCTTTCTGATATGTTTTCATTTCTCTTACATAGGTGTGGACTTGTTAGATCATTTGAATATATTTATCCTGAAAAGAAACCCTGTTTTATAAAGTGCTTGCACAATTTTATACTCTCACCAGCAATTTTTGAGAGTTCCAGTTGAAGCTTGTTTTAAAGCTTTGTTAGGGCAGTTGTAGAGTAGCCTTTACTTTAGAGCTTAATTAGCCCTATTCCTAATGTATGAGTACTTTCTGATCTGCTGATAATATCCAGGTGTTCATCTAGGTCTCTCCACTTTCAAGTTCTTTCACCCTTGCTGGTCAGGACTTCAGAATCTTCCACCTTAGTGGGATGGAAGTGTTGACACTTCCAGCTTCCAGTATTAGTTTTTTGCCTGTCCTTGTGAGGTCTCACCTTACCTACGTGCAGCTAAGCATTCAGCCTAAGACTATGGCCCTGATGCAGTTTTGAAGTTCTTTTTTGTTGGTGGTAAGATCCCCTCCCCCCTCCTGCCCCTGCTCTCTCTGGTATTCTGAACATTTCTGCTGCTTCAGCTTCTCTAAATTACAGTCTCTGTCTCCTCAGTTTAATAGGATCTCCATGTTGTGCTTGGATTCTCCCTCCATGTGCCAGGGTCTAGGAAGTCTCCAGGCAGAAAGCCAGGGCAATAATAGGGCTCACCTTAATTTGTTTCGTGTTTCTCAGGGATCACATCTTACACAGCCTATTGTCCAGTATCTGAATTTTTTTTTTTCACATATTTTCCCCAGCTTTTTAAATTCTTCACAGTAGAATGGCTGGTTCATTACCAATTACTCTGTCATGACCAGCAGCAGAGGTCCTATATCTGAGTTTTTTAAGAACTTTCCTTTTTGTTGCTACTGAAATGGGGTCTTCTCTTCGCTTTATCTTCTGACTGGCTGTTGTTTGATTTCTATATGCTTATTTTATATCCTGCTACTTTACTAAATTTTCTTATTGTTTATAGTTGCTTTTCTATTGACTGTCATGCATTTTCCAAATAGTTGTGCAATGATATCATCTGCACATAGATACAGTTTTAACCTCATTACAATTCTTCTACCTGTAGTTGTTGTCTTTTCTCTTGTCTAATTGCATTGGGTAATATTAGTACAGTCATGTATAGCTTAATGATAGGAATACATTCTGAGAAATATGTCCTTAGGCAATTTCATCATTGTGTGAACATCATCGAATGTACTTACACAAACCTAGATGGTATAGCCTGCTACACACCTATAATCTTATGGGACCACTATCGTATAGGTGGTTCATCATTGCCTGGAACGTTATGTGGCACATGTGACTATAGTGGACACTCCTGTTTTCAGTAGAAAAGCCTCTAGAGATTCCCCCCTTGAGTAAGAAGCATGCTAATTTTATTTTGTATTGTTTGCTTCTGTTTCATATATTTTCACTTATTTTCTCAGTAGATCATAATCTCTTTGGGAGATGGGACTATACGTGCCTCTTATTTATGTATCAGCTTAGCATTCATTCATTTCTTTGAGCAGATATGGTCAAAAACTATAATTTGTAGTAGTATATAATATATAAGTAGAAGATTTAACACAAAATTTTACCAGTGCTCCTCAAACTTTAATGTGCATACAAAAGTAGAAGGTTTAAGCTAAAACTTGCCAGTGCTTCTTAAACTTTAATGTGCTTACAGATCATTGGGAATGTAGGTGGATCTTATTAAAATGCAAATTCTGTTCAGTAATCTGGGGTGAGGCCTGATTGCATTTCTAATAAGCCCCCAAGGATGCCAGTACTGCTGGTCTACTTGTGAGGACAAAATCTTAGGAAGTTTATATTGACCTTTGGCGAACCTTGTTAGGTGTTTTATTTACCAGTTTCTTATTGTTTCTGTTACCTATTTTTATAAGTTTGTATGGTAAAGAAATGGGTGGTGTCTTTCTAGTAGTTTCAGTTCTATAAATGTAACATTTAACATTGCTGGGGAAAAAATTGTTTTGCGTGGTATTAATGAATAGTACTTAAAATAACTAATCAAGATTTATTTGTATACTTAATAGGGCTTACACACCTATTTCACCATGTCTACTGTATCATTTTTAATTTGAGGGAAACGTAACATTTCTTTTCATTTTTAAAGATATTGCTATAGTTAAATTAAAAATGTTGTTTTATCACTACTATTTTGTTCTTTAGTAATAATAATATACTTTACACAGTTAGAAAAATCAATACTGTTCAGTACTGTGTGCTAGGCACTGTATCAAGTGCTTAATGGGCATCATATCATTTTAATCATCATGACATTCCTCATTTATTCATCCATCAGCTATTTGAGCACCTGCTGTGTTCCAGGAACTGTGTATACAAAGGTGAACCAAATAAAAACAGATTCTATTCTGCTATAGTTTAGTGCAATGTGGGGTGCTATATAATAATCAAGTAATCTCAGAAATGTGGTAGTTTAAAAGAAAAGTTGTTAATTACAATATTTGCCATTTTCTCCATTCTCTACCATGGAAGAGAATTCTCCTATTGCCTTCTAAGCTTCTCCTGACTAGCTTCCTCCACCATCCCAATTCTTTCTCTGTCCACTGGACTCCTGAGCTGTTATGGTGCCAGATCCAATTAAAGAGTAGAGAGAGACTAAATTTTAGAAGTAACAGTGAACAGTTTGTACAAGAAAGAACAGAGGTTGATGGAAATAATTTGTAATAAAATAAAAATACTTTTTGAAAATGAATACTTGAAGGGACACTGTTCACATTAATTTGACTAAATATCTTCGGTACTTTAAGTGGGAATCTTTTAGAATCATACTTTTATTTTATTAGGTGACATTCAGTGAATTACATGAATGCTCCTATGTGCCCAACTCTGTGGAATGAGGTATCATGGACTACCAAAGAAATATGTAATTAATTCTGTTCCTGTTCTTAAGACTATTAGAGTTGATGAGAAAAGGTTGAAAGATTTAGGAAACAATGCAAAACTTTTTTTTTTTTTAAAGTACCAACTTGGGTGGCCCTACCAGTAATCATCATACTGTGCCCTGTGGCTGATTTGACATGTTTTAAGAGGAATGATATTTTTAAAAAGCTAAGGTTCTCTCTTTTCTAATACTAGTGCTGAATTCCCTTTTGATTATTAATTGGTAGGAAATTCTTTCTGGTGTTAAACAGATATATTTACATGACCATTATATTAATTCACATTGTTGTGTTTGCCAAGATGTTTTTTTTTTCCCTATTATTACTGTGATTTTGGGCTTCTCAGTATTGTTTTGAAGATTATTATAAGAAACTTTAGTTTCTGAATATTAAAAGTAGTTCTATGTAGTTGTTTTTCTTTTAAAGGGAGGTCCTTAAAAATTTTTATAAATATTATCTTGGAAATTAGTTTATTCATTATGTTTAATTTTAGGAAGTGGTGCTCTTGCAGAACATTCTGAAAATGTGCATATTTCAGGAGTGTCAACTGGTAAGTCATTTTTTGTAATGTTTAAATTTCATGCATGACTTATATGGTAAATATTGAAAACTACCTGGTATCTTACAACATGATATTTGGCTATAAAAATTATTACTGCTTTTTGCAGCATGTAATAAGGAATGAAGTAACTGGAACATGGAGAAATTCTCATAAGATAAAATTGATACTTGCATGCCTATGGATTTATTGTATTTTTCCAAACGGACTGCATAATTATTTTTTTATACAAACATTCAACCAAGAGAAAAGTTAGCTCAAGTCGAGTTAGTATTTTCTTTCTATACAAAGTTATGTGAAATGAAATTTATTAAAATGTAACTTGGAATGCTATCCTTAAAATTAGAGCCTTAGAAGGTAAGCATTTTGCCTGATTTTTAGATGAGAGTACTCTTCTTCATCAAACTGTTATATTTGAGGGCCGGCC
>NW_007731371.1:160586-161675 GCF_000696425.1 Galeopterus variegatus | reverse complement strand
TGGAATCAGAATCACTCCTATCCTAGAATATGACAGATTAAACTATTAAAAACGTATAGGCGGTAATTAGTGTATCGTTGCCAGAAACACAAGAATATTTTCAAGTGTAATGTGGATGTCACCACAGAAAGATCATTTTGAAAGAACTCTTTAAAATAAAAAAATGTGTATTTTTCAACAGGATCTTAAAAGATTATCTTTTAAAGTGGCTCTCCTTTCTACCGAAGACTCCTCTTCTCCCCTTCAGAACAAAAAACATGCAGATTCTGACTTCCAGTAAACCACTGTCTTATCCTTTCAGTAATTAATGGATGCTTTGATACCAGGAATCCTAAAGAACATTTTTCAAGCCCTAAATGCAGGCTGGGCTGATTCACACATAACACATCTAAAAAGATCTGGGAAATAAATAATCACAAGTTGCAAACACTTGCCCAGAGCATTTGGGCACCAACCAGATTTCCAACAAGTGATGTGATTTTTTTTTATTATAACAAGGAAAATTACTTACTGAAACACAAAAAAGTGCCTCTCTTCCTAACCCCTGGCCTTGTCCTATAGATGAAAACACACATTTCCTGGGTGATCATTTAGCAAATCCTTTAAAAAAAAAAAAATCACACTGGCTCCAGGGCACATTTTTTGATGGATTTGGAAATCTGTGTTCATGAAGGAAGTTTATTTCTTTGGCTAGACTTCTGACTAGGTTAAAATCTGATTAAACTGCCTACAGGTAAATTTTTGTCAGCTGCTTGGTTTGAAACACAATTCGGCCCTTGAAAATATTTGGAGAAATTAGATTTCGCATGGTGTAGAGGCTTTTCCAGGTAGGTGACAAATTATTATTATTATTTTTTTTTTCCTGCTTATCCCAACTACCTTCTTCTTTTTATTTTATTATTTTAATTTTGTCAATATACAATGTAGTTGATTATTATGTCCCATCACCGAAACCTCCCTCCCTCCTCCCTCTCCCCGCTCCCACCCAAGTGTGTCCCCTCCACTTGCTTGTTGTAAGAACTTTAAAAAGAATTGTGGTTGTGGGGCCGGCCCGGTGGCGCACTGCTACAGTGCGCCGCTTGGGAGTGC
>NW_007731371.1:159747-160459 GCF_000696425.1 Galeopterus variegatus | reverse complement strand
TACCTTCGACTTGATGATTTCCATTCCTTTGGATATATTCCCAGCAGTGGGATAGCTGGTTTATTTTTAAGCAGACACTTGCTTTCACCCAGGATTCTGAACATCTAAGACTCTGGCTGCCAAATGGGGTATGAGAGGAGCTGACTTACCCTGACACAGCCCACTGCATTTTTGTGGGGAGGGTGGGATGGCAGAAGGAATGCTGTAGCAACCACTTTCTATCACCAGGATTGGAATAGAGTGTAGGCAGAGGGTTGGTTTAAGGGAATGAGTTCTGGGGACAGTTAGGGCCCTAGGTAGAACACAGACCTCCTTACCCTCACAACATTCTTTGAAGATAGATCTACCCAGAAGGTGGGTTTTCTCTGCCCTATTAATTAGTGATTTTTAAAAAATCATTTACAGAAAAACCATTTTAGATGAGTATAATGAACTTCATCCTCAATATGTCCTATTAAATAGCCACGGGGTGGGAGGTAATATGGTAAAAGGCGGGGAAAAGATGTTAAATAGTAAGTCACCCTTTTCCTCAGAGAAAACCTAGGCTGACTTTAAATGGTTACTATAAATGAGTCTTGCTTTGATTCAGTAGTAGTAACAATAATAGTAAGAGCAGAGAATAATAATAATTGCTACCATTTATTTGTCCAGTTGTGCCTACCTTGCCAAGTACTGTCAACATAGTATTTGTTTTGTTCTACACAATAATCTT
>NW_007731371.1:156977-159227 GCF_000696425.1 Galeopterus variegatus | reverse complement strand
TTGTGCCTACCTTGCCAAGTACTGTCAACATAGTATTTGTTTTGTTCTACACAATAATCTTCTAAGAAGGATTTTTTATACCTGTTTTTAAGATGAGAAAACTGAGACTTGCAGAAGTAAGGTCACATGCCCAGGTCATGCAGGTAGGAGCAAAGGGGCTGGCATTCAATCCCAGGCACACAGGTCTGCGTTCAAATCTCATGCTCTAAGTCACCACATTATTCTTTGTGCCTCCGAGATGAGCACAAAGGAGGTGCCCATGGTCACTGTAATATTTTACTGCGATATAGAAAAGACAAGAGACACAGAACATAAGGACTTGTCCGGGAAGTAAAAAGCAAGGACAAGTAGTTAATATAAAAAATACCTGAATGTCAAAAATATTCCATTTTCAATCTCTAACCATGAAGTTTTTGAAACCCTCTGTATCCAAGAAAGACTAAGACTAATCAAAAGCCAATATTTAATACAGTCATCAGCAAACCCTTGTATGTGATAAAAGCTGCTTCAGCCCTAAGGAATCAATTCCATTATGGCTATTTATGCAGTGATGCTAGTAAATCTATGAGAAATAAACTGGCTTCACTTACACCATTGATTACCCAGCCTTAAGACAGATGGCATTGCATATTTTAATGCATGGGTTGCAAAATCATTTTTCTCTTTAATAACATACCCTTTATTGAAAAGGAAATCATTTAAGCATCATGACAATAAAGCATTGTAATTTCTATTAACCTTTTGAAGAACTTGCAATTACAAATGTATCAGTAAAATATGAGAAAGAATATAAAAATGGTCTTGCCTTCTAAAAGCCAATACTTGAGGAAGCGACTGCTAGAGATTTTCTCTTCTTACTCTGATAAAAATTAGTTAGGTCATCACTGAAGACTACACATAGCCTAGCCCAACAATTTTTTCCAATTAGATTTTTTATTGTGCCTTTATGCTAAAACATTTATAATTTTTACACAAGTTCACAAGAGAATTGTTCCGAAACTTGATGATTTTTAAGGATAAATTCTTGAGAGAAAAATCATTAAAACAACTGAAGTCACATGAAAAGAATTCAAGGGAAAAAGATTACCACAAAATCTTGGAACCCTTTTGAGGTCCTAATTAACTCTATTTAAAAAAATAATTGATGAAAATTTGGTTACTGTGAAAAAAGAAAAATAGTCATCAAAAGAACTGGAAAAATGGTTTTTCCATCACGTTAAATTGAGAATTCCTCAAAAATAATTGTAGACAGAAGAACACAAACACCAAACTTTCTGAGTCCTTCTGCTAAGGTTGCAGAACAAAATTCTCAAATACCAAAGCAGAACATAAAAGCAAAGTTCCCCATAGTAACATGAACACATCTGCATCAAGAATATGCATGCTGCTATATATATATGCATTCAGACCTATAATTTTTGTTTTTTACAATAAGTTCATCTCCTGAGTGCAGAGGTGGATAGTGACAGCTAAGACACTACATATTAAAAAGTTTTAGTGTTTCATCCCACTCCCTGTTACAGCATCTAAATCTGACTTCACTGCCCACATATGAGAACCTTCTGGTCCAACTCCCAGCCTATTACATTAAGATCTCCCTTCTAACTGGGGTCACAGGTGTAACTTTCACACTCCTGGATGATGACTCTTATAAACAACAAGAAATTGCTAAGATTAGGTCAACACGACAGAGGTAACAACCTGTTTTTAAAGATAGATTATTACTGAAAATGTGGTAAATAACTTCCCATTATCTGATAATGGCAAATTGGAAAATCTCATGTCAAAACCCACGAAACAAAAGTCCTACTTATGATCCTAACCCCAGTACTATAAATTAAGACTAAAGTATTTGTCAGATCTACTGAGTTTAAATTAATTCATTAATTGGTCAATCCTTATCTATCAGATAATGTGTTAGAAGTTACAGAAGAAAGACTTGTATCCAAAATATTTTACTTTCTTAAAAAACCCACTCGATCTAAAGGGTAACAAAATGGTGAAATGGCCAAAATGATTCTACAGAGACGTGAATTAGCTGGAAAATCCACCCACAGCCAGTGGAACTCAGATGAGCTCTGACGTGACTCCACTTACCATTTTATCTCTGTGTAATTACAGGTAGTGCAGACTACCTAAGTTTGATGAAATGGAGAATCAAAATCAGCTAACGACAGTAACAGTACCAAATATACTTTTGAAGTTGCCTGGCATTAATAAGCATATGTACTATACCTTTTTTTTTCCCCC
>NW_007731371.1:154616-155703 GCF_000696425.1 Galeopterus variegatus | reverse complement strand
ATGGGATCCGAACCCTTGGCAGGAGCGCTGCCACACTCCCAAGCGGCGCACTCTCCAGTGCTCCACGGGGCCGGCCCTCTACTATACCTTTTACAGCAAAAACCCCATAAAGGTTAACTAATGAACTTTCATCATCTTTCAACTATTGCCAAAATAAATTAAATCACAGAAAAGTGAAAAGACAGGGATTCTGTAACAGCCTCTTGGAAGAAATAAAAATACATTCCTTACTACCACCAGGTTGGCTTAAACCGAAGTATTAGGGCAAAAAGGATTTGAAAAAGGATGAAACTGGGTGTCCAGAAAAGAGCTGGCAATGCATACGTTAATTAGCTTGATTTAGCCATCGTACAATGTATGCACATATCAAAACATTATGTACTATACCAAAAAGACACAACCTTTTTGTGGGTGTTAATCTTTTTTTTCAAATTTAAAAAAAGTTATTAAATTAAAAAAAAAAAAAGAAAATAGTCGGCAACCACTAAACAGACACTTTCAAACAGTCTTATTTGTTTCCAATAATGACTGAAAGCTAGGCTTCTTCGAATCCCTTCTTGTCTGAGAAAACAACTAGGATATGTCCTAAGATAAACTTGTCATTGAGGAGTATTTCCCAACAGTAATGTGTTAATAACACTGTTATTAAAGGATTATTACACAGTATCTTGTAATCTTATTAGTATTTGATAAACCTTACATTAACACAGGGTTTACTATGTTCCAAACCACTATTACAACCAGTACCTTCTTTAACATTTACCACAGACGGATAGGTTTTAATCTCTTCATATTCAAGAGTTGGCATTGCCAAAGTTGGCCCTGGGATGTCTGAGAACAGTCAATCTCCCTGGATTTCCATATCAGTAAAGAAGGCAGATTTTTGATACATCTAAGTTTTGGGAAGTTTAGCTATTTTTGGTAACCGTGTGTGGAATAGATTTTTTGTTTGTTTGTTTAGGAGTGAACAGGGATGTTGAATAGAGCAGAATGTAATGCCATTCAAAAATAATATGTGGGGCCGGTCCGGTGGCACACTGGATAGTGCGCCGCTTGGGAAGCGTGGCGGCGCTCCCGTCCGAGGGTT
>NW_007731371.1:151919-153601 GCF_000696425.1 Galeopterus variegatus | reverse complement strand
AACTTTAGAAGAAAAATGGTTAGAGAAATCCCAGCAAGAAAATGTAAAAGAACTGGAAGAAACAGGGTCTTTGGCAGAATTTTCCAAATGGCTACACAGCAGGGAGATATATATTTGTATTAATAATGCCAACGGATGGTTTAGGTAAATATCAGAATTCTTTAGCCAAGGAAAAATTTTGATTTCCTAATGTTATTATTATGAGGGGAAGAACCACCATGTCTGCTCATTAACATATTTAAATATGAGGATGATTCAAGGATATGTTTAAATATAACGTTGATGGATAGTTCACTGACTAGATAATATGCACTGTTACTTTTTTCCTATTTTTTTAAACTATTTAGAACAGGAAATTTAATCACAACATATGTAGCAGTTAAGCTACAGTTTTTCAAGGTTAATCTAATTAATTAGTGAAGTATTTTCTTAAGTAATGAGTTCATTTCATTTTGAATTTATTTCTTATATTATTTTAATAAACATGCAGTAAGGCTGAAGAACAAATTTTAAAAGAAGAATAGTCAAGAAAAATAAAAGCCTTCAGGTAAACAATATACCACCAAGAAATCAATTACACATTTTTATTAAATAAAATGCAGTAATAGCTTTTGTTTCTGTAGAAGCCACTTCCAGCTCATGTGCAAAATACCTTTGAAATGCAAGTGCCACTAGGTTTGTTATCTTAAGCTATCACTAGGTGAATTTCAGACCCAAAAGGTATTATCATTCCAGCTCTTAGCAAATCGATTTACTAATCCACCCAAGACTCTATCAAGCCTGGGCCAATCTTTCTACCTATCACCAAAAACCAGGGTTCCATCCCCATTCATAAGAACATTAGGTATGTCAAATAAATTGAAAGTCCTATTCAAATCCCAGTTCCCTGCCATTTCTGATCTCTACCTCCATCATTCACACTATAATCTACTTAAATTGAACAAAGCCTGTTGGGTAAGACCTGCTGAACTTTCTATCCTCTCCTGAGCCAAGAGAAGGTGACAAGCATTGTGCCTGCCAGTCAGTTATGTCAAAACGAAATGCCCATCAATATTGGTACCAATATCGGTGTGCCAAGGGCCAGGACTGGAACTAGATCTGACTAAAAGATAGAGACATTTTGTGATCTAGTTCTTGAAAACCTGTCCTAGAAGACACTTGGTATGTTGAAATTAACTAAGATAAAGAACAGTGGATTCATTATTTTATTCAACAAAAAACTTACATAGGACACTGACAACATATATGGTACCATACTGGGCATTGAGGTTACAGAAAGAGACAGCAATGGTCCCTGCACATAGGATGCTGGTAGAATAGTCACAGCAGCCTTCACTGTGAGTTTTCAGAACTCTAGAAAATTCATGAGACCAGTAATGAGTTTATGAATAAGATTTTATGGAAATTGTTCATATCCTGTATATTAGTCTTATACAAAAAAGAATCTATTTCTCTCTTTCTACATACTTTACTTTTGGTGGGGGAAGAGGGAATCAAAAAATAATACTAAAATCTGAATGACCCTCCCCCCCCAAAAAAGTACCAATATGCACAAAATTTCACACACAATTTCAGGAAGTTTATTAGCCCTATATTAGAAACCCTTGGCCGGCCCGGTGGTGCACTCGGTAGAGTGCGGCGCTTGGGAGCGCGGCGGCGCTCCCACCGAGGGTTCGGATCCC
>NW_007731371.1:145933-151141 GCF_000696425.1 Galeopterus variegatus | reverse complement strand
GTTGCGATCCCGTTGCCGGTCGCAGTATGGGCGCGACACTGAGGGTTGCGATCCTGTTACCGGTCACAAAAAAAAATAAAAAGAAAAAAAAAAAAAGAAACGCTTATATTGCATGCTGGTGAAGGAAAGTAGTTATTATTATAGACAGATTCAGAATTTATATATAAAGTTAATATTATATATTAAACTAATCAACTTTTAGTACAGCATCCTGAACCTTCTCAACTCATGAAGGTTAAGGTAGACACAGAGAGCTGTAACACAAAGATTGTGCACTTGACATTAAACATCCAGGACATCAAATCCTAACTGATCACCAATTCTCGCTCATGAGTAAGTTGTGAAGCTCAAGACAGTGTCTTTTAACATAAAGGGTTAAGCACACATATATATAAATACATACTTCTGGCCTTTTCAAACAGAGGTCTCTACCTTCTATTGAAAAAGTCAGAAGTTCTGATTAATACTGGCTTATAGTCCCAAATGTCAAAAAGTCAAATAGCATTTTAGACAATTCCTAAGTTTCACGTTTGTGTCATAGGCCTGACTCCTAGAGACCCTGAGTGTATTCCACATACATGATCTACGTAGCTGTGATGTTTGTAACATGGACCAGTGGAAAGAGCCAAAATATCCATTAACAATGGATGGCTAAAATAAATTATGTTACATCCACACCATGGAGAGAAGCAAAAATGTATCTATGACCTACTTATGTGACACTAAATTATGTGCTTTTTTGCAATTGTAATTTCCACAAAAACCCTCATCGGGTAGATATTAGTATTAAATGTCAGCTTACAGATGAGGGGACAGGTTATACAGATGCCCACAGTCACAGAGTTGATAAGTGGCAGTGACTAGATTTGATCCCCAGCAATCCAGCTCTGGAGCCTCAGCTACACAGCATTAAAATAACAGAGCGAAGCCCCTGGTAAGCACTTGCTGTTGGCTTGGCTACTGTGCCTCCAGCTGTAGATGGAAATAGCTACTTACTGACAATGAAAGACTTCCATCATCCAGTAAGTGGAAATGAGTTTGTAAAACTAAGTAGAGCATATTGGCATTTCTGGAGTGTTATGTTTTGCAAAAACAAACAGACAAACAAACAAAAACACGTACTCTGTTTAACTCATATATTGTTTGAATTATTTTATAACGAACATATATTACTTTGAGAATCAAGACTACAAACTATTTGCATTTTGAGAAAAAAATTATTTTCATGCTTTTATATGTTGCCTGTAAGCTTGTTCTTACTTAGAAGAATAAGGTTTTGAAAATAGCTTCAATTTAGAATCATTGTTTTGTTTTTGTTTTTTTTTCCCCTGATTTTCAAGTAATATGTGTTAATTGTGAAAAATCTGTAGAATGCAGCAAGGTATAAGTAAGAAAATTAGATTTCATTTCTGAAAGACTGAGAAATATAACAAAATATGGAAAATATTCACAATAAGTGAAGTGATAAAGCAGACTATGGACACATTCATTTTGATACTGACCATACTAATATCTCCCCCACCCCTGCCAAATACTGGAAGGAAATTAATCAAAATGGTAACAGATCACTTGTCTTAACAAGTTCAAGGAATTGTGATTGTTGTGTCTTCTTCTCCACGCCCCCTCCATTTGTTTGCATATTTGTTTATTTATTTATCTTTAGCTCTCACAAATAAATGACAAGTGAACAGATATGATGTTGATGGGTGGGAGGGGAGAGAAGGAGGGGAAAAAGAGGAATCGGTAAAGGGACACGAATATCAACTATACTGTATATCGATGAATTAAAATAATAAATAAATTTTAAAAAACAAAACTGTAAACTGAGATACAGAGGCAAATTTTTATCATTATTTTCCCTATATTAAATAGAAAACAAAATAACCATGGTTAAGAAGAAATAAGGGAATTGGGCCGGCCTGGTGGCGCACTGCTACAGTGCACCGCTTGGGAAGCGCGGTGGCGCTCCCGCCGAGGGTTCGGATCCCACATACAGACTGGCCGCTCACTTGCTGAGCGAGGTGCGGGCACAACACCGAGGGCTGCGATCCCGTTGCCGGTCCCAGTCCGGTACGGGCGCGACACTGAGGGTTGCGATCTGTTGCCGGTCATGAAAAAAGACAAAAAGGAAAAAGAAAAAAAAGAAGAAATAAGGGAATTAGTATCAGACCATTAGCTGTTTGACTGGAGTAATTCAAAGCTATGTTTGCCATGCTAAGAGTGTTTTTTTTTAAACGGTAACATCACTCCATAATCAATAGAAAATGGCACCTAAACTCAGATTACTAGGCTCCTTAACTGATTTCTATCAAGATGACTTTAGGCTCATGGAGATTCCCTTTTACCTCAATTTTCTTATCTGAAAAATAGAGAGATTGATTATTAACTGCCGTTTTTACAGAAAAAATGTTTTTAAAAAGTGATGATGAAAAGACACAAAACGTGCAGAGTGCTCTAATTATACACAATAAGTACTTTTTGAAAAGGTTACTAGCATTATTATCCCAACAGTTGTTTTTTGTTTTTAAATTTTTTTTAATTGACAAATAAAAATTGCATGTATTTATGGCATACATGATGTTTTGATACATGTATGCATTGTAGAATGACTAAATCAAGCTATATAACATATCCATTACCTCACATACTTACCAGTTCTTTTGTGATGGGAACATTTTAAAATCTACTCTCAGCAATTTTCAAGTATTGTATTAGTCAGGGTTCTCCAGAAAGACAGAATCGATAAGATATGTTATAAATATATGAGAGGGGATTTATTAGGGGAATTAGCTCACGCGATTGTGAAGAAAAGTCCCACGACAGGCCATCTGCAAACTGGCCGCTGGTGGCATGGCTCAGTCAAAGTCTGAAGGCCTCAAAACCAGGGAAGCTGATGGTGTCCTTGGTGTAAGTCCTGGAGCCCCAAAACTGAAGAGGCTTGAGCTCTGGTGTCCATGGTCAGGAGAGAAGAGTATATCCCAGCTCCAGCAGATAGTGAGAGGACTTCACCTTTTTTCTGTTTTTTGCTCTCTCCGGGCCCCCAGCAGATGGGATGGTTCCTGCTCACACTGAGGGCGGATCTTTCCCACCCAATCCACTCAGGCTCTCATACTAATCTCTGCTGGAAACACCCTCACGGACACACCTAAAAGGATAGCTTCACCAGGTTTCTTGGCATTCCTTAATCTAATCAAGCTGACACCTAGAATTAACCTTTATAAGTATACAACACATGGTTATTAACTATAATCACCACGCTTACAATAGATCTCCTGAACATATTCCTCCTCCCAGGACTTGTTTTTGATATAAGTATGGAGAAGATCTTTAACTTCTTGACACCTGATTCAGGAGGTCCCCAGAGGGACTTAGGGAATACGGTTTTGAAAAATACTCCCTGAATTATATGAACCAGTCGAGTCCCTGGTTAGCATTTGCCATTAGCCTGGGCATTCACGTGAAAGACATGCAGTATTTTATTTAAACATGGAAAAACAGTCTGTCAATTGAATGTTTCTGTTCTTGCTTTCATTTACCAGTAATAAGGAACTAAGAAAAATGACTCGAATTTGGTTTCAGAAAATAAAAAAATGCACACTTGATTTTGATGTAAATCCTGTTGAAGATTTACTCTTCTGGTCTCTTAGGTTCCATGAGATCAAGGGCTTGTCTTGTTCACTAAGAAATTCCCAGACGTTCAGCATGATGCCTAGTTCTCAGTGAATACACAGGAAGGCACTGATCTGGGATGGCCTGAGGGTGTGAAAAAGGAAAGGAATCTGGCAACTTTGTAACCCTTTGTGTATAGACACTGGAGAACCTTCCAGTGAATGAACCCACAGCACACAACTCTCAAGGCTTCTGCCGTAGTTCATGAGTGAAACTGATAATCTAAAATTCCCAAAGGCGTGCCTTTTAATTCTGCTACAGTAATTGCTCATGTATATATTAACAGCTCTCAAAAACCTGGACCTCGTTGACTAATTAGAACAATCTGTCTTAATATGTACATGTAATGGTTGTTAATATAAGAGCAACACTCTGGAATAACAGACCTTAAAAAGATCATTTTCTGAGCTGCACGATTAACCCTCAGCCTCGCAGCATGAGGCAAGCAGATGAATGTGTTTATTTGAGAGTAACTAATTTATTTGGGTCTTTCACATCCTTAACACAAGAGGTAATTTGGGAGGAGGATTTGCTTCTTTACACATCCTTTTTATGAGTGAATTAAAAGTTTGCATTATCAGGAATTAGAGTTTCTTACCGTTCAAACCAGTGTGCCCACAAGATGAGGAAACAATACAAAAATGTTGGTTTCTTAACAGGTATTACTGCTTACCCTTTTATGGGACCATATTCACTAGCAGCTGAGATTCAGCCGTGAACAGACAGACAGACCTCTCTCCTCCAAAAGCTTCCATGTAGCATATGGGGGTGTGGGAAAGGGAGGCAAGTTGATAAAGAAGTAAACAAATCAATAAATGATTTCAAAAAGTGATGGGTGGTATGTAGTAAATGAACCTGGGTAATAGGAAAGATAGAGACTGAGAGGGGAGAAAACAGGCCTTGTTATAATGGGTAGAATTAGGAAAGGAATGAGGCAAGAGAAGGGATAATCAGGGAAAGAACATTCTGCAGAGAGGAAAAAGCCAACGGAAATAGGATGGAGAGAGTTGGGGGGGAGGGGGTAGAAGCCAGATCAACTAGGGCCTTGTAGATCTTTATAAGATCTCTGGATTTATTCAACATATGACTGGAAACCAATAGAAGATTTTAAGCAAAGGAAAAATGCAATGCAATTCACGTGTTTCAAAGAGAGCTTTGGTTACTGAATAGAGTGAATGGGGTGGGAGCGGGGCGAGAGCAACTTTTTAAGAATCTGCAGCAATGACTGAAGTCAGAGATGGTGACGGCTTGAACCAGGGTAGGAATTGTGGAAAAGAAAAGAAACAGATGGATTGAGGATCTGCTGCTTAATGTGATGAGAAGATTACTAAGGTAATAAGAATGGCTAATATGGAATAAACTCTTAGAATATGCCAGGTCGTGCTCAAAGCACTCTTTATCTATGAACTCAAATTTACCCTATGAGGAGGGGATTTGCTTTATTAATATTATGTTTGATAATCACTTCTCTGTTACATTCTTCTTTAGTATATAACATACAGTATATTGTGCAATGAAAATTGGTACATAATACATATT
>NW_007731371.1:143979-145421 GCF_000696425.1 Galeopterus variegatus | reverse complement strand
TTACACAAAATTTGAATATTAGAAAATCAAAATTTTTAAGTAATTCTTAAACCTGAATGAAATACTATAAAATATTACACTCTGGTCAGTTATCCATAATTTTCTCTCTGCAAACTGTTCTTTTTTTTAAACCAAGGAACACAAACTTTATTGCCCGAGATAACATCACCCTCATATGGCCCTTGACAAGCATGTTCTTTCCTCAAAACAATCAGAATCATACCTATTCTTCATACACCCATCCCTGGCTGAATCAGCCATCATTTCTCCTGAAAAATTACTATCCTCTTCTACTTTGGTTCTCGGCATGCACAGGAGTTCCCTATTCTCAAAGGCAGCCAGAGGGATTCTTCTAAAACTTAAGCCAGACAACGTCACTCTTCCACTGAGAACATTCCAGTGGCTTCCCATCTTACTTGCAGTAAAGACCACAGAGCTTCCCGTGGTCCACCAGGCCTCACATCACTGGGACAACAACTGCTACTCTGATCCCTCTACCCCTCTCTTCCTCTGTCTCACCGGCACTGGCCTCCTGGCTGTGTCTCCAACAGGCCAGGCAGGCTCCTGCCTCAAGCCTCAGCTCCTGCTGAAGCCCCTTGAGATCAGGACACTCTGTGTCTCCTACAGAGCAACTTGTGTATATCATTTAGAAACTCAAGAAGAGTGTAAGGACATAATTGTCATATTGTATATTTCATGGCATGGAAAAGATCTCTCCACTGAACCATCTGGGGCAGCATTTCCCCCAGTGTATTTAGAGTTCCGCTTCAATTGAGTTTGGGAGATTCCTAGTTAGAAGAAAACAAGCAGGTTTCTCTAAGGAAATACTTCTCAAGACTTTTACTATGTTAGCCCATCATCAGGCTATATAAGAGGAAGACTTACTATGCAGATTCTCCAAATACATCTGGTCACAGATTGCTTTTTACATGGAGCATTAGACTAACAATATACCAGGGGCATATTTTTCTAAGGGTGCTCCCTATGTATAGTTATGATATTTCAGCTCACACTTAACCTTGCTGATAAATGAGACAAAGAGCGACAAAGAAAGAGGCAGAAAGAGTCAGAGGCAGATTCAAAGGCAAACACAGAGTCAGGCTGACAAATGGCAGAAAACCATGGAGTGGGGTTTCCTTCAATCCGAGTCTTAACTTGATCAGGGAATGGTGAACACTGAGGCATAAACTAAGAAAATTCCCTGAAATACTGAACTTTATAAACCAATGCAGTGAAGGTTTTAATAGGGAGATTCAGAAATCAAAGCTGTATCTGTAGGTAAGAGCTGGGATTTAGAAGTTATTTTACTATTAACCCAAATATCTTCCATGTATTAACCAGGGTTTTATTTTTTTTTTAATTTTATTTATTTATTTATTTATTTTGTCTTTTTTCGTGTCTGGCAACAGATCGCAACCCTCAGTGTTGCGCCCGTACCGGAC
>NW_007731371.1:143223-143843 GCF_000696425.1 Galeopterus variegatus | reverse complement strand
CCCTCGGCGGGAGCGCCGCCGCGCTCCCAAGCGGCACACTGTAGCAGTACGCCACCGGGCCAGCCCTTAACCAGGGTTTTAAAGTCTTGACTTTTAAGACATCCCCAAACACTCCAGAAATGAAATTTATATTTTTAAATAAAATAAGGTTTTGGTGAATTTGCCCAGCTGGTCTCTATATATCACAGTAAATGTATCAGTGCCAGGCCATACAGTCCGGATTGGGAAGCTTTAGGAATTTCCTTCCTATTCCATTACAGGGGGGTGCTATGAAATTCTATGCTAGCAACTTAAAAGGGAAGAGAGGAAATAGACTTTCTTTCAAACTTCACTTCTTTCTATTCCTGATAAATCTTTCTGACTGTCGCTTCTGAGTGACAGTGGCACTAAAGAACTTGCTAAAGGCTTTAGATTTAAGATGGCTTGAAACCTTCCTGCTCAAATTTTGACAGGACAAAAAAAAAGGAGCAGGGGTGGTGCAGGGGTGTTGTTGAGCTATACACCCATAAATCCTCTTGACCTGAACCTACAGTATATCCGATCTGGCTGCCTGAGGTCTCTACCTTCAGTGCACAAAGGTCTCCCCAGCCAGCTTTATTTGAGTTCCTAAGCTTGGAAAT
>NW_007731371.1:140464-141387 GCF_000696425.1 Galeopterus variegatus | reverse complement strand
AGAGAATAACAAATGCTGGAGAGGATGCAGAGAAAGGGGAGCTCTCCCATACTGTTGGTGGGACTGTAAATTAGTGCAGCCATTATGGAAAATAGTATGGAGTTTCCTCAAACAACTACAGATGGAAATGTCACACAATCCAGCAATCCCTCTGCTGGGTATCTACCCAAAGGAATGGAAATCATGATGTTGAAGGGATACCGGCACTCCCATGGTTATCACATCTCTATTTACAATAGCTGAGAGTTGGAACCAACCTAAGTGTCTATCGACAGGTGACTGGAAAAGGGAAATGTGGTATATTCATACAACAGAATACTACTCTGCCATAAAAAAGAATGAAATTCTGTCATTTGCAGCAACATGGATAAACTGAGAAAAATTATGTTAAGTGAAATAAGCCAGGCACAGAAAGAGAAATATTGCATGTCCTCACTCANACTTAAATATAAGACTGGAAAGTATAAAACTCCTGAAAGAAAACATAGGGGAAATACTTCAGGAAGTAGGACTGGACAAAGACTTCATGAATAAGACCTCAAAAGCACAGGAAACAAAAGAAAAAATAAACAAATGTGATTATATCAAACTAAAAAGCTTCTGCAAAGCTTCAGCAAAAGAGACACTTAACAGAGCAAAAAGACAACCTATAGAATGGGAGAAAATATTTGCAAGCTATGCATACGACAAGGATTAATATCCAGAATATACAAGGAACTCAAACAACTTCACAGTAAGATAAAACAAGCAACCCGATTTAAAAATGGTATAGGAGCTGCATATGCATTTCTCAAAGGAAGATATACAAATGGCCAATGGACACATAAAAAATGTCCAACCTCACTAAGCATCAGGCAGATGAAAATCAAAACCACATTGAGATATCATCTCACCCCAGTTAGACTGGCTATTATCAAAAAGAC
>NW_007731371.1:135706-139044 GCF_000696425.1 Galeopterus variegatus | reverse complement strand
GATTTTATGTTGAACTAATAATATTAAGAATATATTAGGGTAAATATAATAGATTATTAAAATCAATTAAGTTTTAGCTGCTTTTATAATAATTTTCATATATTATAAACTATATTATTCTAGAATATAAATTGTATAAAAAATAAATTGTCAAAATCAAATAAAATTAACCTTTTCCTTTTGCCTCTTTTAGTGTGGGTTCTAATAATCTTAAATTACAATGTATGGCGCACATTAAATAAATAAATAAATTGTCAAAATCAAATAAAATTAACCGTTTCCTTTTGCCTCTTTTAGTGTGGGTTCTAATAATCTTAAATTACAATGTATGGCGCACATGATATTTTCTATCAGTGTTTACCTCCAATTTAACCAGGTTTTCTTTTCAGAGAGTGTCATCTCCTTGACTGTAATTCTCAGTGTGATTAATCAGCTATCAGCACACCACATGTCAGTGACATACCATCATACAGCCCTGAGGCAACTTCACATCTAAGCATGACTGTGGTGATGATTGTCAGACCTCATGGCGACTTAACACACCAGGGACCAAAGCTGCTTTTACCCTTCAAAACCTGCTCTCCGGCTTGGTACAACCAGACATTAACTCCTCCACTGAGCATATTCTAAGTACCGGGGCCTCCTCAAATGTTCCTCTTAATTAACACAGGACATACACATAAAAGATCAGCCAGATGGAAATTAAATATTTCACTAGCAAAGGATGAAAAACTCTGCTCTAAAATGGAGTCTTTATTTCAATAAGGTCATTAACTAAATTTCAGCCAATTCTCTTGCCATCTGATGGAAGTCACTACAAAGCAAACATGGTTGGCTACCCCACAGAACAGCAAACACCAGATAACCACAGAAGCCTCAACACTTCCAACATTCCATGAAGAAGCTCACGGAAAACTGACACCAACTTAAGCTCCATGGACAAAGGACTCCGTGAAAAAAGAAACTTTTGTGAGAACCTGCAGCAACTCCAGGAATTTACATAACGTACATGACATGGGAAAAGAAAAAGTATGATACTGTAAAAGTTGTTTTTAATAAAACATATCTGAGTCCCCCTCTACTGACAGTTCTGTTTAATGATAAAGCAAGACAGTACCTCGTTCACAAAAATACTAAACAATTGTTTTCTGAACAAGCCAAGATGTCTTTATAATTTTCAAGGTAATCGAAATGCCAAATCACTATTGGTGCCCTCTGAAAACATTATTTAAACAGGACCCCATTTCTTACAAGGAATATGGACTAAAGAAAAAAGGAGGAAGTTATAAACCAGCATTTCAAAAGAATGATATTACTAACTGCTACACAAAGAAAGAAGAGAGACAGTGGTCATTTAAGTTTGGAAAACATTGTGTTAAATAAACAGGACCCCATTTCTTACAAGGAATATGGACTAAAGAAAAAAGGAGGAAGTTATAAAACAGCATTTCAAAAGAATGATATTACTAACTCCTACACAAAGAAAGAAGAGAGACAGTGGTCATTTAAGTTTGGAAAACATTGTGTTAAATAAAGGCAAACAGATTTCTTCAGTGGAGAATTCTCCTAAGACCTTAACATGCTAGTGTAGAAAATAAATCTTAAAAAAGATATTTCATATGTCTAAACTTATCTCCAGCAGAAAAGGAAGGACATATAAGGGATGCTAGCCTAACCCAACACTTAGTCCATGCTTTAGAATATTATGCTACTGAAGCTAGGATCTAAAACGTGGGCTTTAGTTGCCAGATGGGCTGGTCACATCTGAGTTATGCAGTAGCCTGCCATGCTTGTGTCAGTGTGGAGAGGGGGGCAGGCACTCTGTGAGACTTCTGTGTTCACATGTGCATGAGCTCACCAGGGAGAAGGAACGCAGAAACAGGTCACTGGGCTATAACCTAGGGGTCACCTCAAGATAACTAACCAGAATGTGATACAAGCATTCCAGGAAAGAACTGAGATCCATTTCAAAGAATAACAGGCAAATCATTATTCTAGTTCTCTCATAGGATGGCAGGATATGAGCAGACAGGAGAGACTGCAGGAGAAGGTCAAGGTAACACACCTGAAGACATGGATAGGGAAGACAAATACAGCCCCAAACTGAATGTTAAAATGGAAATCAATCCCAGAACAAGGTCAGCCTCAGGCTAGCAACTCATTGACTCCAGGGGACATTCCCTAACTTTGACTAAGAATGTTGTCCCCTATTATAACAAAGAAGGAAGGAGGAAGGGAGAGGTACCTGAACACATCCATCCCTCCATACAGACAAATGACTAAACATGCTGTGTCATGGTCTAACTATCCAGTGCCCTTGGAACATAAACCAGTGAGGCCATGGACATCTTTCCATGACCAAAAGGTGTTGGTGTTATTTATAATTTTGGTGCAAAAAGTAATTTGGTGGTAAGACCTGAGGTAAAGAAGTGTGAAGCTATTTAGAGTATTGATATTTCCACTTAGTTTGACAATTCATCTGCTTGCTACAGAAATATTAATGCATTCAAGGGGTGCAGTTCCAGACCCTGTTGGTGTTTTCTGTCATGTACATGGCACATGTGCTATAATTTCTTTCTAAAAAAGATTTGAAATTCTAAAACATCTGGCCTCAATGGTTTCAGATAAGGGATTGTAGATGTGTACTACATGGTAATGTATACATGGTATGTACTAGGAAAAACATCCTTGCTTCTATTTACTCACTAATATGCTCTAAACAGAGATGAAATGAACCAGCTGTGAGTATCACTGGAAAGGGCACACATAATCAATTTGGATCACTTAAGCTTATTGAAGACTTCAACTCACAAAGCACCAATAAGTTTGAATCAACAACTCCTGCAATCTCTTATTGTAATTAATAAGATTTTAATTACTTCAAACAACAAGTATGCAATGAACCTCTACTTTAGTGGAGCTCTGAGAGGTTTTATCTGAAGGTTCCTTTTGCATTAACTCCAACTTCAGTTATTAGCAGAAACATGACATGATTCAATTCCTATTAGTGTTATAAGAACCTTTATTTAAGTCACCAACCACAGAAGAATTAGGTGTGGAATAGGGAGAAAATTTAGGACAGGGTAGAAGCTGTCAAAGATGACTGTGGTTAGATGGTGTATTAATCTGTTTCTGTTGCTTATAACAAAAATACTTGGAACTGAGTAATTTATAAAAAAAAAAAACCTCAAAATTTACTGCTCACAGTTTCAGTGGCTGGGAAGGCCAAAGTCCAGGGAACATATTTGGTGAAGGTCCTGGTGGTGATGACAGTGACCCAGGGGTCTCACATGGCAGAAATGATGGAGGAGGGAGGGAGAGGGAGAGAGAAGGTGGGG
>NW_007731371.1:115257-135652 GCF_000696425.1 Galeopterus variegatus | reverse complement strand
CTCTTCCATCGGCTTCCGTCCCCGCCCGGTCCACCCAAGTGGCTACTGCTTAAAGCGATATATTTTTCTGGTTATAAAAGTAATTTTTCTGTGCCATGTATTTTTCTGATGGTAAAAGTAATCAATGATTCTTTTTTTAAAAACCACAAAAGTGTACAAAATATAAAAGCAACACTTCCTCTCACAATTCTAGCCATTTTGGTGTATAGATTCCCATAATTTTTCTATTCACAAGTAAGCATTATGTACTCATATATTAATGAAAAGGATCTATATTAGTCAATTTCTGCTTTTTATGACAATATACACATTTTTAAAAGAAAATGAAATTCATTGCCTACACTTTCTGAGGCTGGGAAGTCCAAAGTCCAGGGAACACAGCTGTTGAGGGTCTTGGTGGTGGTGACAGTGACCCAGGGATCTCACATTGCAAGATGGTGGAAGCAGAGAGAGAGACTAACCCCCTCGTTCACTCTCTTTTTAAAGCCCTCCAGTCCATGCCCCTGACCACCATTTTTAATCCATTCACTATGGTGTGGTCCTACAATCCAATCACCTCTTCAAGGCCCCACCTTTCAATTACCATAAAAGGATTTCCCACCCTCTTATCAGTCACAGTGGGGATTGAGTTACTAATACATAAAACTTGGGGGACACAATCCATATCAGACAGACAACAGAAAGCTAAAGAGCCATGGAAGAACTGGAGCAGGACACTTTGACACCACTGTTTTAATCACTGGAACATTCTGAACTTTTTGACTTTAAGGATAGTTAATTATATCTGCAAAGTCTCTTTTGCCACACAAATTCATAGTTTCCAGAGATATGAGTGCACATTTTGGGGAGTGGGGGAGAGACATTATGCTGCATACCAAAACCCCCACTGACCTCTCTCTATGCCTTAAACTTATCAAATACCACCTGTCTCAGGGCCTTTGCATATCCCTGCAACTCCAATTCATCTCTTCCATCTTCATAAATTTGCTGACTGCATAGAGGCTTCCACCTACTGGTTAAATATTCTTCTGCTTCAGAGACTATATCATAACTGAAATTACACAGCTAAGTATGTAACCACTTGTTCAATTTCTGTGTCAGCACTAGAGTGTAAATACATTGAGGGAAAGGACCATGATTTTCTGGTCTACTTTTGTATCCCAGCACCTGTACAACAGAAGACACTCAAGAAAAACCTGCTGCTAGGCAATGAATAAAGCTGAATAATAGGGCTGGCCCGGTGGCGCACTGGATAGTGCGCCGCTTGGGAAGTGCGGCGGGGCTCCCGTCCAAGGGTTCGGATCCCACATACAGACTGGCTCCCGCTCACTGGCTGAGCGAGGCACGGGAGCAACGCCGAGGCTTGCGATCCCGTTGCCGGTCCCCGGTCCGGTACGGGGGCAACACTGAGGGTTGCGATCCGTTGCCGGACACGGAAAAAAGACAAAAAGACAAAAAAAAAAAAACAAAAGCTGAATAATAGGAGGTGAGGACACCTGAAGATCCAAATTGGGTCTAGTCTCCTAGGCATGGCATTGTAGTCTGACTCTGACTTTCTTTTCTAACTTTAACTGAGCTATAAAGAATGCTGGCTATTGGAGGGCTTTTGTTTAGTTTTTACAGGAACTTTTCGGGTTAACTATTAGACTAAATGTTAACTACAAAACTGGGAAGAACTGAGATTAGCCTGAGATCAGCCAGAAAAACTCAGAGAGGTCTAATTTCTGGATGTCTACAAAGTTGTCATAGGTGACCTCCAAGAATTCCTGGGAAGCAGCAAAACCTACAAAGGTGGATTTGTTGCAATTTATCCTCAGGGAACAGATCCAGCTTCTTGTGGGGCATATGCTTAAAATTCAGCTTGCAGAGCTGGAGCACTGAGGGAGCTGTTGAAATTCCCAAGGTCATGACTGCATCTCAAGCAGAAACTAAAGGAACCAGGACCAGCAATGCCGTTATGCATAAGGCAAGGTACGTTTCCTCTCTAAAAACCACATAGGATGGAACGACCTCTCAAGAAAGAAGCCCTCATTATTCAAATATATTTAAAATGATGCCGCACAGGTAAAAGAATGCTCAATTCCACTAAACAGATGGCTTTCTCTACTCCAGAGTGTCACGACAGTGACATCAATGACATGTTGGGGCCAGATAATTCCTTATAGTAGGGACTGTCCTATGAATTGGGATGTTTAGCAGCATCCCTGGCCTTTACCCACTAGAAACTAGGAGGCTACCACTGCTGACAATGGTGACAACCAAAAATGTCTGTAGACATTGCCCAATGGCACCTGGGAGATGTTGTCCGCAGTTGAGAACCATTGTTGTATTCTAGCAATCCCAGTGCAGTCTTCAACAACAACTCTTCTCTCTCATACAAACTATATACAAAACAAATAATGTCCCCAAACACTGATAAATTACTCTGTGATAAATTAAAACTTTATTACTTTCATTCTAATTTCTTGGAAAACAATGTAGTTATATGAAAAGAAATAAACCAAGCCTGAGATGTTCAAACAGTATAAAAATCTCAGGGAGAGCTTGTGCTAATAAGGAGCTTAAATAAAGCAATGTAACATAAAATATTACAGATACATTTTGGGTAAAAGTGAGCAAGTTTCCTGTGCATATTTTAAAGTTAAATTTGATCCAGTTACCTTTAATCTCTGAAACTCAAGTTCCTCCAAATATATCACTAAGTAATTTAATATGTTACCACATTTTAAGAAAGCAGGCTACGAACCAGATGGGCTTCAATGACAAACCCTATTAATACAGGCAGCCTTACCATCTGACATTACTTAAAAGAAAAAAATTGGTCAAACAATGAGTCTGGGCACTTGTAGCTGCCATTTCTAATTAGCTTCTGAGTTCAATGGCTTTCTTTGAGTGAAGAAAAACTAAAATATTCATTTAAAGTCACAAGGTTTCAAAACAATGTACATTTATTCTACGTACTTTTCCAGAACCGACCATAAGGAGACAGGCCATCTTGGCATTAGATATGATTACAAATGAGGCTAAGTTCCCAGTTCCTAGCTCCAGAGGTCTTCTTTTTCCAAGGTAACCGCCAGACTAAGTTTTCAAGCTTTCAAGCACAGGTCTTTTGTCCAGAACAACATTAAGTGAACAAATAGCAACCCAATTCTAAGACAAAGAGGCTTCAGAGCAAAGCTGGCTGGACACAAACTACCCCTTCAATTCACACTTTCAATGAGAACCCGCTGGCAAGACCAGAAGGCGAACTCCACACTCAAAAACATGGTGTAATTTTACTTCTAGGAATCAAGTTTTCCAAGTGCACATAAAGCTAAGACTTCCAAGAAATGATTCATTCCATTTAAAGGGTGGAGAAGAGCCCATTAAGTAGAAACCATACTCATGAGACATATAATTAGCATGACTAGGACAGGAAGTCCTGCAGATAGAAGAGTTCTAATGCAGGGAGGATTCTGGTACCGAGAATGTGTCAGCTAAACAAGAAAAAATATGAAGCATTTCCTCAGAGTAGTTACCTCTGGTGTCTCCAGGAATAGTGGACAAGAAGCCAATCTAAATTTCAAAATAAGGATCTATAAACAAAGAAATTTTATCTTGTCATCTCATAGGGGTTCTTCAAGGATACCCAGAAGGTTCATGAATGGGCTTGAGGAGCTAGGGAGAGTGATGAGACCCTATAAATTATATGTAAATCTATGTGTACATACATACATGATTTTTCTGTGTGAAGGGGGTGGGGGGGTCTCAAGTATTCACCAGATTATCAAGGCAGGACATGACTTAATAGAAATTATGAAAAACTGAAGAGTTGAAAACTTTCCTTGGCCACTTTGCTCCTTTGATTAAAATATGCTCCCAATGCAAAGTTTCTCGATGTTTGAGGACAGCCATAGGCTAGAATCACACCCATTTAATTCTTCCACAAACTTGTAAGCCTTACCAGATGGGGAACCAACAAACTTGTTTATCACAACAAAATATTCACACACTGACCATGAGTAAAGGAACAAATAAAGTTAGCACTGGAAGAGATGTACTGTCCCTACCCAACATTAATAAAGGAGCTGGAGATGTGCTCTCTCACTCCCCCAGGCTCAAGGCAGACTCATCTGCACATGACATAGTGCACCCACACCCTTCTCCAGTCCCAGCATGGATCTGTGAAAGGACTGACTCAGGGAAGCAAGATGTCGCCATGGATCCCAGCAACGTTAACCGCGACCCACACCACCAATGGTCATGGCCTCTTTCTCAACAGCTGGCAGGAGCAAAACTACCTTAAAACATCTTTGCTACTTGAGAGAAGGTTCTGAGACTGCTCTTCAAATGTCACTAACTTTTCCATTTTCTACAAGGTGAAAATGAAGTCACCCATGTTTCATACAAATGTGACCTTCAGAAAGCAGGGTTGTAAAATGGACAGTGAAAAGACACTGTGTCAAATGTGACAAATAATGTTGACAATCAACCAGGGTTGAGTCTACTCAAACCACATTGCCTGTGACTTCTATATGTTCCTCCAGTTGAACAAGGAAGAGACTTCCAGAGAGACAAAGTTAGGTACTGTACAAGTTTGATTTGCAAAATGACTGAGGAGAAGGACACAGTATCTGATCAATGTAAAGACCCCAAAAGCACTGTCACACTTTGAGATTTTGAATTTCTCTCACCTCGACGGGAAACCTCCTTCCATTGATGCTGTGTTCAGAGCCTGCTGAGCCATTGCTGTGGCCCCAGTGAAATTCCACCTTCTCAGCTTTGAATCTGCCAGGCAGGCCAGCACCACTGACAAAATAGTCATCTTTCAGAAGGATGGCAACTGTGTAAAACAGAAGGGAAGGGAGGAAAACAAAATGAGTTTCAAAACCAAACCAAGGATTTCTCCTGTTGCTTCTGATAAAGTTCATAATTATCATAACGTGAATTATTTCCTCATCTACCTGTTAAAAAAACAAGTCCAAAACACCAGTTTGAATAAGATCGAGCATTCTAGCTACAGAGGCTCTCAGATCACGCGTTAGCTGTAAATCGTGACAATTCCCAGAAAATGATCTCAGAATTTCTCATCCATTTAACAGATCAAAAGGGGGGGGGGGGGGAGGAGACAATGACAGAGTAGGTTGCTCTGAATCAGTGTCTCCTAAATCTGCTCGATGATCAAAATTATCTGTAGAGTGAGATTTTTTTCTTTTTAAGCACTGATTCCTGGGGATAGCCTGAAGTTCAAGGTCTGGAATGTGATGGGAAATATATGTAATAAGCCAGATGTGTGAGGCACATTTCTTTGATTAGAAAACTTAGGCAAGATATCAGGAAATAAAATTTGCAGGTTCTTCTAATAGTAAGGCAACAATAGTGAGAAGCTAGCTGAGATTCGGGATTGTATTCTTTATATGTGACAAAGATGCCCAGGAAAAGTGCAGTGCAAAATCTACTCACTAAGTCACTCAAATTCTGGCAGATAACTAGATGTCCTTTACAGCTTCTTTTAATTCCAAGCATAAGAAAATTTCCCTTAGCCCATCCAAAGCAACACATGAGCGCACCCGCAACAAAGGAAACCTCAACCAATTGAAACCCTAAATTTCAAAACCACACCTCTATTCCTTGAAACATGGGAAAGAGAAATAGAGAATAACTTGGATTTATACTAAAAGAAAAAATTATTTTTCCTGAAGGACCGTAATATCTAAATACATAAAAAACATTCTACTTTCTAAGTGATACACCGCCTTTTTTGTGTGTTGTCTAACATGGATTCACTCATTCATTCATTCAACAAATACTTATTAGCTGCTAAATACATTTAAGATGTCAACCAATATACTGCATGGTTTGTGATCAAAAGCCAAGCTTGTGTAAGCTGTGAGAAAGCTCTCACATTCTCATTGTCTCCTCTTCTTAAAAAGATTCCAGTTAAAGCTTTAAAGAGAAATTCTGCATGAAAAGTAGATCTCCATAAAAGATAGGGGCTAGACTAATGGCCCATTTCTAAAACAGTGCAATTAGTTTCAGTACTTCTCTGTATAAAGGAAGCGTTAAAAGCAAGTGGAGGAAACCTGCTTGTATAAATCCCTTTTTATTGCATTCAAAAGGCAGTTTTTCTAACTTCTGAAAAACTATACAATTAATGTTCAATTAGTGAGGTAGCAAATTAAAGGATAAAATGAAGTAAAAGCTAGTGTTTCTTGTGCCAATTAAACATGCTACAGCATCGTTCCACCTTTGCTCTGTGTTGGACACGTTTTAGAACAGGGACCGGCAAACTTTTCCTGTAAAGAGCCAGTTAGTAAACATTTGAAGCTGTGCAGGCCATTTGGTCTCTGCCAATCTCATTTTCGTAGCACAGAAGCAGCCAAAGACAATATGTAAATGAATGAATGAGGCTATGTTCTGATAAAACTTTATTAATCCACACTGAAATCTGATGTTAGTAAAATTTTCACATCATGCAGTATTATTTTCTTTTTGATTTTCTTAACCATTCTAAAATGTAAAAAAGGTCAGGGCGCCTGTCATTTCATGACCCCTAAAATATCGTATCTTAAAGGATAAAATATTTATATATTGTACAATATCTTCTAAAAATATTATATTATACCCACCATATATACCTTTAGTTCCAATGTCAAAATAACCAAGCATTAGCTCAGTAGGAGCTTAAATACTGTTGTTTATTCTCAGCCTGTTATAAATTCTACATATAACATTTTGCATCAGAAGGACGAAGGCAAAGCATTTTGAGTGCATCTGTTACAACATACCCAGGGACTCAGCATCATCTTATAAATATTTGATTTTACCTAAATCATTTATGTGTCTGTCAGGGGTCATTTTGCTTGTTTTATATGAATAATTAAAAGCATAATTAGGAAACTGTGCAATCTTAAACATTAATTTTATTTTTCATTTTACAGTATTTCTCACCAGAGCACACAGCATTCTACATGCACACACACACACACCCCTTTCCAAAAATGGCTCATATTTTTGTTTACATATTAAACTGGACAGAGAGTACTTTACTGGCTATCATGTAACAATTTTCTGATGACAACTGATAGCACTGCACTGTTTGGGAAAGGTGTTACTGTAGAACACAGAATGTCTTACAAGCATGAGCTCCAGATGACTGGAATCCCATTCTGCCACCTAACAGTGGTGTGACCTTAGGCAGGTTACATGACTTCTCTAGGCCTCAGTTTCCACCATTGTTCAAATGGCTATAACAAACGCCTACCTGGCAAGGCTATTTTGATAGCAGAAGGAAATCATTCTGACAAGAAATGACACTGAAGAAAAGCACATAACACAGTGTCAGGAACCCGGCAAGCACACACTCAGTGGTGGTTACTGTCAAACTCAATTCTAGAATCAAGGATCAAGGATGAGCTTGTATGCAGTGCAAAAGGATGGCCACACTGGTGTAACTCTTCATTTTCAGGTAACACTCCATTTTAAAACAATACTGTCTTTCCAACAAGATAAAAAGTGTCATTAAATAGAAACAACAGCAAGGACAGGTGTGGCCCAAATACTACTTGGGAAAAGATCTTAAGTGCTGAGGAGATGCTTTAATTCACTAAAACACACAGTAAACAAGATATTTCCTTTTGTCGATTATTTCTATCTTTTTGACCACATCAAGGAAAAGAAAATCTCATTCTGATGCTATTGGTTGAGTATCCCTTAATATTTCTTTGTGGAATATTTGCAGAATACATTCCATTTTAGCATGTTTAATCAGAAAATTCAAAATCCCAAATGCTCCAATGAATGTTTCCTTTGAACACCACATAGGCATTCAAAAAGTTTCAGATTTGGGAGCATCTCACATTTCAAATTTTCGGATTAAGGATGTTCAGTTGATAAAATAACCTCCACATTTTCCTGATACTCGTTGATTTCCCTCTTTTATACAAGAATAAGTATTAAGCTAGAACTAAATAGCATGAATATCTTTGATTTATTTTCATAAATTATGGACATATTTTTAAGAGTAAGTTTATCCATGTAAAATAGCACTGGTTTTTCCATTTACAGTATTGATAAAAAGTTTCCTTTTAAAATCAATTCATTAAATTAAAATAAAATAAGTAAACTGACAGAAAAACAGTAAATAATACTATAAGAATAAAAAATCAAAATGAGTTTTAATTTACATTTTAAAAATAAAAGCAATAAGAGTTGAGACTGGTAAGGCAAAAATTAGGAAAGTCGTTAGCAAACAGCTAAAGATCTGAAAACAGTGATGTTACAGACCAAATATCTGTGTCCCCCCAAATTCATAAATTGAAATCCTACCCCCCCTGGTGACGGTATTAGGAGGTGGCCTTTGGGAGGTGATTAGGTCTCCACGGAAGAGCCCTCATGAATAGGATTAGTGTTCTTATGAAAGAGGCCTGAGAGAGATCCCCACCCCTTCTACCATAAGAGGACACAGCAAAAAGACAGTCATCTGTGACCCTGGAAGCAGCCAAGAATTGAGGTAGGTGTTGGGTACTGTAATAAAAATAAAGGTAATGACTTGATACCAAGCAAGTTTGGAACTCCCCCCAAAATACTTGGGGAACCATTTGTGTCTTTCATTTGTCCAGGACCTCCCCATCCAACAATATCAGGGATAAGAGAGAATGAGAACGAAATGAGAATATACTTAGGATATTGTTATCGACACCAAATCTCTGCTCCACAGGTACAATCAATAAAAACATTTTTTAAACTTCAGTTCTCTTCTGTGGGCCACTCTAAGGCAGGAAGATGGGAAGAAGGGAGAGAAAAAGGCCACTGCTAGGAGCAGGGAGCGAAAACAGGCACAACGGGCTGAGGGTCTGAGACGTGCCACAGGGAAGGCAAGTTGGAGGAGGAGACACGAGAGGAAAGCAGGGAGAGAATGAAGCTGAAAACAGTAGAAGCTCATGCAGAGATACATGGAGAAAGATGCAGCTAGACAAAAACAGAGTAGAAAGCATAGGAATGGAATAGAAAGAATAGCAACAGAACAGAAAGCCCAAGTGTGTAGAAGAAAGACATGGTGACTGGCACCCAGATAACAGGATGTAACATGAGGCTGGAGAATGAGGCAGGCACAGTGAGCAGTCTGTCTTTGTCCCAAGAGAAATGGGAAGTCCTTGATACAGTTGAGAGAGAGAACAAGAAAGAAAGAGGGAGAGACAGACAGACAGGATCAGATTAGGGAAGTAACTCAATTATTCTGGCTACTATGTGGAGAAGGCTTGGGAGGAAAGCAACGCTGGTTGGTAGAAACAAAACTGAGGAGGTTAGTGTGGTAATCCAGTAAAGAGACTCTGGACGTGTTGAGTTGGAGCAATCTCAGATGTCCAAGAGATGAAAAGCCATGGGATTATCCTGGGTCTCAGCAAGATGAGCAAGGTGAACTAGTTAACCCTTTAACCACACAAGATATGACAGATGGGAGTCTAGTGGAGAATTCTGTATACTAAAAAACGGGGGGGGGGCTTCAAAACTGACCCTCAAAGTTCAGGGTAATTGGTTAATGAGGCTCCTGTCTATGCAGAAACTAGTTCCTACCACCTGAACACAGGGACTGGGGCTGTGGGGATAACAAAGAGGAAATGGAGCTTAGCAGACATGAAAGAGAGTTTGTAGTGTTATCTACCCAAAGAGAAATCCAATGAAACAGTTCTGAATTGGACTCCAGGATTTGGGTAAGACCAGATAGTAACAGGATGAAAGAACCCAAGAATTTGGTCCTTTGAAATAGGAAAATTTATAAAGTGAAGAGCCAGGCACACTTAGCATTCCCCAAAAGAAGAATGGATTTTTTTAAAATTAAATTTTCCTTTTTGGGCAACATTGAGCTAACCAGAGGTGTCCCTGGGTACTGCACAGAGAGGGTTGGACACACCCAATATAAATGATGCCAAATACCCACAGTTTCCAAACATCTGTCTATTTGGCTGATATTTTTCTTTCAATCAGAAAGCTCGGCAGCCTCTCTGTAAGTAAAATGACCAATTCATTAATAACACAGACACAACAGAGTTAAAAAGAAACTGTTATCCATCTTCGATGTTCCACTTATTAAGGATAAACTAAGGTTCGTTAAGAATTGAGGTAGGTGTTGGGTACTGTAATAAAAATAAAGGTAATGACTTGATACCAAGCAAGTTTGGAACTCCCCCCAAAATACTTGGGGAACCATTTGTGTCTTTCATTTGTCCAGGACCTCCCCATCCAACAATATCAGGGATAAGAGAGAATGAGAACGAAATGAGAATATACTTAGGATATTGTTATCGACACCAAATCTCTGCTCCACAGGTACAATCAATAAAAACATTTTTTAAACTTCAGTTCTCTTCTGTGGGCCACTCTAAGGCAGGAAGATGGGAAGAAGGGAGAGAAAAAGGCCACTGCTAGGAGCAGGGAGCGAAAACAGGCACAACGGGCTGAGGGTCTGAGACGTGCCACAGGGAAGGCAAGTTGGAGGAGGAGACACGAGAGGAAAGCAGGGAGAGAATGAAGCTGAAAACAGTAGAAGCTCATGCAGAGATACATGGAGAAAGATGCAGCTAGACAAAAACAGAGTAGAAAGCATAGGAATGGAATAGAAAGAATAGCAACAGAACAGAAAGCCCGAACAGAAAGATAAGACACACACACAGTCTTCCCAGACCTTCCTCACCAATCTGAAGATTGCCATGTTACACTGGGCAACCATGCCAGTACTGCAGAATCATTTCTTCAGTGGGGGCTAAGCAACAGAAAGCCCGAACAGAAAGATAAGACACACACACAGTCTTCCCAGACCTTCCTCACCAATATGAAGATTGCCATGTTACACTGGGCAACCATGCCAGTACTGCAGAATCATTTCTTCAGTGGGGGCTAAGCGTTAAAGTCCACCAATTTGGGAGAGAAATCGAGCATCACGAAGATCTCCACAAAAACCCTGCAGGGCACCCACAGTAGCAGCCGATGCTGACTCTCAGTAAGGCTCCACCAGCCTTGGAACAGAGCAGCGATTCTTCAGGACTGCGCAGAGGCAGCGGTTATCTCCAGCGGTGAACTGCCATGAACCACAAAACGCAGAGTGTCTTTCAAGGTCAAATGCTTAGGGGAGCCATACGCCTGTGTCTGAGCAAAGAGGCAAAGTCACATCCTCCTCTGACACTTAGCCTGGGTCACACACTCAGGGAAATAGCACATGGAAATGACCAAGGTTGTTAAGATTTCGTTTTTCTCTTTACACCAACCTGCAAATAGATTGTTCTTTTCTTAGCCTAAGTTTGTGTGTTCTTATGGTGCTACTCTACTATAAAAGTTCCAAGAGACAGGTTAAAAAAAAGAGAATGCAAGTCTCCTAATCCTTGTTTTAATTTAATGAGGGCAGCAACATACTAGGAAATGGCTCCTGACCTACTTACATACACCTGGTTTTCCTGCCATCCATCTTCTTTTATTAATTTAACAACCACTCCTTGAATCGATCTGTGCCAGGCACTGTGGTATATGCAGACAAATAAGAAAGAAAGACAGCAGGTGAAGAAAAAATACAGTAAACCTAAGTAAAATGGGAAAATGGAAGTAAAGTGCATTAAGGCAAACATATTTACTATTTGTCCTTGATGAGGGATGTAAGAAAAAGTAGAAGGAAAAAACCCCAAAAGCCCTCCAAATAGTTAAAAATTCATGAGAGGCCACAACTTATTAACATACACCAGAAGTACTGTCTGAGTCTTAAATTCTGATCATTTAGCTCAAAGCTAATGCAAGGAACAGCAAGATTATCTTGAAATGTTCTTGATGAATGCATTATCTTTTCATTCTACAAAAATGAAAAAAAGGGAAATAACTTTAGATGAAATCAAATGAGAACTGGCACAATAGACAGTTATGGCTCCTCAGGAAGAAATAGAGAGACGCTATCTGTCTTGTAAAGATATTTTAGACAACTTTCGAGAAGTGGGATAGGTACAACCAAGTGGCTCTATTGATTATGCTGGATTGGATATATAGCACTCTCAGGAGGTTAAGACAGATCTGAACATTTAAACTGTTTTATGGGAAAGTTACTGTCTGTGTGTAATAGGCTGCTTTAAATATTAACATTCTATATTCATATTTTAATATGGAACAGACAGAGCCTATTTTATAGATAAGTGACCTGTAAATTTCCATCAGAAAAAAAATACATAAATACTTCCTCCTGAATTTATTTTCTGAAACTACAAGTTTCAAAAAAATACTTTTTGAGAAGAAAAATATATATTTCTTAACAGTTAATGATTTAAGAAAAAGAAGTTTCTCTTTATCTAGATATGCAAGATGGATATAAAATGCATGACTGCAAGAAAGACAGATCATGTGGCTTATGATGTGTGGGTTCTCTGTAATTGAACTTTTAATTTTTCTGATAACTGTAGAATCACATGCAGAAATAATGTAGAGAGAGAACACACCCACTTGATCCCATTCCCCTCAATTGTAACATCTTTCAAAACTATAGTACAATGATATATGTTTTCTTTTTTTAAAAAACAGGAATTATCCAGGTTGCCTATCAATACTACTCACTGGGGAAATTATCAACTGCACCTTAATTTAGCCACACAGTATCCTGCACTTATATGTACCGTTCAACTGAATTTATATAATCCAGTCAAAATATTGAAAAATTTATGAGCTTGTGGTGTTCTAAGATCTACAGAATGAGAGAAGTTTCTAAGTTTGTGCCTTCACAACAAAAAGAAACTAAGAGAACAAGTTAATTTCTTCACATAAGTTTCTAAACCACCATAAGTTGAAACTCTTTCAAGAAGTCCAAAAAACCCCAATTCCATCTTCTTGTTTCAAACTGCATTTAACTGGTTGGCATTTTTAAAAAACTGCTCCTACAGAATCACCTTGGAGTATTTATGAGATACTGGCCTATCTAGCATTATGTCATGAATTTTACAGTAATAAGTACAGTTTCAGATGTAATGAGAATTTATTTCTGCTTCTCAGAACACAGTGCTTCTGAAATCTCTGAGACCGATGTGTTCATCTTTAGATAACTGTATTCTAAACTCGAGCACATGAACTCGCAGATATGCCACAAGTTGTGGATCACTCTAGCAAGTCAGCAAAGTGGCAGAGATTGATAATCAGCCTCTGGAAGACCAAGGTCATGAATCAACTTGTACTGAGTGAACCCTACTCACGTCTAAAACCTGTCATTGGTGATACCAAGCTGAAAGCTGTCACTGAAACGTGTTATCTCTGCAGAAGGCTGTCAAGCACTGCAAGTCAAGTAGAAAACCATATCAGAGAGCCTAGCAAATTGCCTTTAGCAGGCTTCCGGAATGTGGCACTGAGGTGGCACTCAACTCCAAGCTCGGATTACACCCAGTGTGGCAAAGCTCTCAGCCACTATATTCCGATGGTCTGAAATGAAATATTTCCGCTGCAGCTGTCCGAAGGACACACACATATGAAATATAAAATAAGAAATTCTGAATTGTAACAATAAGACACAACCTATGCTCGAGGAATAGAGAGGTGGGATAAAAAGGTATTACAAATAATATTATTGGAACACGTTTTAAGACAGGAAGGAGAATTGTTTATGGGGCATTATAAAAAAGAACCCAAAGCCAGGAATCACTGTGTTGAGTGGGAAGCAATTCTATGAACAAGCCAGGCAAACTCAAAACAATCGACTGTGAATAATCTCAAACCAATGTTGGTCTGGAGAAAGAAAGTGGATCCCCAAAGTTACATTAAAAGAAAAGGCAACTCTATGACCTACAATGTGAATGAAACCAAAGGGTTGGGAGCGAAGTCATTTTAACCTAGTATAAGGGCTTTAGGCAGCCAAGACTCCTTAAAGGGATTACTAAGATTGAACTCTTTCTGACCAAGGATGTCACTGCAAACCACTTAAGAAAAGACAGAGAGAGACGGGAGAAAACTTGTTATGATGGGCTAAAGTTATAAGTAAGGTAATAAGGTATGACAAATATCTTTAAGCTTCAACAGAACCCCAGGAAGCACTAAGCAGAGATGTAATATAACATCCCAGTGTTTATTTTCATATTGGACAATGGGGCACAGCGAGGCATTCTCTGCTACTTATGTGGAAAATCTATAAACTGATAGCTGCACGATAGTAAATCCCAGGGAAGCAGCTCTTCGTATTAGCAATGATAAAAAGGTGATGTCGCACATTCACAAACCCCCAAATGACAAGTGGGGTAAGTAAAAAGAAGTGGAAGGATTGAACTGTGGTCTGATACACAAATGGATGAGATGGTTCATCAGCACTCGGATACAATAAGCAATATTAACAAAGCAAAATCTCAAGGAAGATCACTGTATTTCCACTGGCACATTTGGCACAGTGATATCAGATAGAACTTTCTGCAATGATAGAATGTTCCCTATTTGTGTTGCCCAACATGGTGGCTACTAGCCGAATGTGGCTACTGAGCACTGGAAATGTGACTAGTATAACCAAGGGACTGAATTTTACTCTTATTTAACTTTTAACTAAAACAAATTTAAATAGCCACATGTGGCTAGTGGCTACCATACTGGGTTGGTTTCTGAAAGTTTATTCTATGCACCTTACATCTACTAACTCATTTAATCATTACAACCCTATGAGATTGATAACTATTTTATTCTCCACATTTTACATATTTTTTTAAAAGCCAAGGCACAGAATGGTTAAGTAATTTGCCCGAAGTCACACAGCTGGTTCTCAAACCAAGGGCTCATTTAGGCTACCTATAGCAAATGTGCACTATTCAAGGAGCAAGTTGTGGTTAAGGTAAACAACAGTCATCCAAAAAAGTTCCATGTTGATCTGTGGACAGGTAAAGAAGCCAGAGTCTACCTGTTTTCCCTGTGTTTTTCATCCAGGTTTTGTTAGAAGACTCATTGTCGAAGCCATCAAGTTGCAGCTCCTGGTATTCCTCACCAACACGTGCATGCTGGTCTAAAATGTCTATAGGAGACTGGTGACGGCCCCTGCAGCTGACACTGGACGTGACCCAGTGTTCAGGACCATAGGCACCTGTTGAAAGAAAACAACACCTCAATTCTCAGGGCTTAAGCGTCAGGGATGGAATGAATAAGACTTAGGAAGCTGAGCACCACATCTCCCAAAGTTCATTTTGCAACACATCCCCATTCCAGAGAGCTCAGCATATTGAAAACTACAGATCAAAGCCATTTGCTTCACGTAGCAAGAAGATTTCAGAAAAGATTTGTTATTTAAGATAGCTTTGCTTCTTGATTTGCAATCAAACATTTGTGAACTTTATCTTTAATCAGATAAAGGGATTTGCACTGAAGGACTGTCAGAGTTGTTCACATTTTTGAAAACTTTTAAATAAGTTTCCTAAAATAAACAGAGTATTTATTCACAAGAAAGCACTTTAATCGATTTAGCATGTTTTGCTATTGTGAACGATATCCTAAACACAACTTTCTTCTTAGCTCATAGGAGTCTGTAAACAGAAAAAGGAAAAAATTAAAAACAACACAAAACTGGATGAGAGTCATTACAAATGATGGAGGCAACAAGGCAGGTTTTTCTGTTTGCTAATTGTGAAAGATTTTCCAATCTGGCCAGAGTCTGTACACTTGAGTGTTAAGGCACTCATCTCTCCTTCTCAATCCCCCTCTCTCCTAGCAGACAGAGGTATAAAGTTACCTTCAGATGGGACTCAGTACTCAGACAAATAAAGACTTTCTGGGGGGACATACGCCACAGAAACAGAGGAAGAAAGTGCAACCATAAAGGATAATTCTAATGGGTACCAATCACACAGAGGTACAGAAAACACACTGCTTCTCTCCCCTATTTGAAAATAACATATTTCAGGGGCAGTGCCTGTGTAGACGATAATAAGCTCTTACTTAGGTTTTTCTGCACCCTGCCTTTAACCCTGTGACATAACAAAGCAGGAGTAGCCTGTTGAAATGAAACAACCTTTGCTAGAAAGATTAAGGTGGGTCCCTTTTTGAGAATTATAGAATAAATCTAAACTTTATAATTTTTAGAAGATAAAATAAAGGCTTCCCAGTCAATGAAGTTTAGTTTACTTATATACATACATATACATACACATACACATATACATACAAGTATAATCTCCTAGGGTTTTTAACTTTAAATTTCTTTACATACCAGATAGAAGAGGATGAATTGCTGTTGCTTTGCCTCCAACAGATTTGTCACCCCTTTTCTGCTGGGTGACGGAGCCACCAAAGATTACTCAAAGCCCATCTCTTTTGAGCAGTGAGAAGCCCCAGAAAGGGCTTAATATCCCAGGACTTCCTCAAGTGTGAGGCATTTCTTCCATTTGGGAAATTAACCACGAATTGGGGTTCTCTTCCTGCCTTTATTCTCCAGACCAAGAAATTATAGGAAGAGACATAGGTGGGGTTTTGCTACGTACCATTTAACAAGTTTTACAATAGAAGCTGGTAACATTCAGTAAAAACAAGTCAGATGACATTCTGTTAGGCAACTAAGTGAGGCTTGATTTAGCAAACATTCCTTTTCCTTCCAGCAGCTTTTTAGTAACTTTACATATCAATTAGTAACTTGTCTGTCTTTGAGCCAGCAACCTTGCTGTGTTACAATTCTTATCTTGCAACAGAGATTCAATAGCCTGGGGAAAATTTCCTGTCCTTTGCAAGGTCAATATTTGAAACTGCAAGCTTTGGAAAACCAGGCCCTGTGAAGTACATATGCTTTTTAGTATATTCCACAAATTGCCAAAGTGATTCAACCCATCAGTCAGCATTTTTGGGCCTCACTATATGCCTGGCCTTGTACAATGGAAGAGACAAGGAAACCTTAATAAGGTAAGAGCCCACATCCATGTCCATCCTGCTGCCACACAATCATCTGCATGGCTTCCTTATTCCCCTAAGTCTCATAGAGCTCATAGCAGATATAAATAACGGCACCATGAAAAAAAGGGACAATCACAGAAAATCTTTTCAGTCATGGTAATGAAAGCTTCATGGCTGCAAGAGCAATTGACATAGCTCCTTAAGAAGTGATTCATGTTCTTGCTATCTGGCAAATACCTCAGTCTCACTCTAACGCCTGGGTCATTTTCCCTAATCCTCATCCCAAACAGTAAAATAACACAGACTATCAGAAAGAACATGCTCCCTGATTAGCAAAGGTCTAGCAACCTTGGGACGCTTTTAAAAGTCATTTACAAGTGCCATAATACTATCTAGAAATCATTAATATCACCATTTTCTTTACTGTAGATCTCCTGTTAAATTAAGAAATGTCAAGGGCTTTCGCTCACATTGTTTTACATCTTGGTCAAACTCCCTAAGACTTTGATGAGTTATAAAAGGACAGAGTGTGCCTGTATTTCAGCCAAAATTTGCTTTCTTCTTGCATCTATATATTTGAAGGAAAAGGGAGAGTAGGGAACATAATAAATGGCTCCACTGATCCTGTCCACAATTTGAATTTTCTTCCAGATGGCAAAAGAATCCACTGAAAAACTGAATAAAGTAACTGTTGCTATAATATGAACAAAATATGAATTTTAGTTAGCTACAATTGGGCCTGTATGGAAATGTTTTAATATTGTGTGTATGTTTTTACGTGTGTGTGTTTATGTGTGTAACATGCCTTCTGGAAACTTACTAGCTCAATAAAATAACAACAGAAAGAAATGCTATGGGACATCATAAACTAAATCCGAACACATATGACTCCAAAGAATAATAATATAAACCATCATTTCTAAAAACACAGACACCTGATAATTACCCTAACTCTATTAATAATAACAAAAAAAATACTCTGCAACATTGGAAGAGTGTTTGCCATTCATATTATTTCTCATAACCTTCCAGACATGGGTGAAAAATAATTTAGCACTCTATAAAAATATAATCAGAGTTCTTACCAGTGGGATTCATTTATTCACTGGTAACAATCTGAAGATTTAAGCTGACTACATGCTTGCTTTCACACTTCTACCCAATATACGTTCAAGTGCAATTTTAATTGAAACTGATCTTCCACTTCAGATTTTAAATTAATTCTTCTTTGGAATGTTTCATGCTCCAGACACCCTTGCTTTGCAAAAACCCCTGTGTCATTAATGGAGGAAATAGAAGACTTTTCCCAAGCTTGCAGGTATTGATTACCTATTTTCACATTGAAGCACCATTGCCATTCCACACTGTATAAATCTCTTTAGTGTTCAGACACTTTATGAAAGACTGAGAATTATACCATTAATCATTTGCAGTTGCACAAGTCTCACAGTGTTGAAAGCTTTGTTTTTCTGAACTTTGAATAAATGCTTTTAAGTAAAAAACATGACACTAAATAAAGAATGTGGTTAACTTAAGCCTAGTTTGGGGGAAAAAACAATCAGCAAGAAGCCTTCCTCTTTCGGGTAGGACATCACCCATCAAAATAAGGAGGAGAAGTCAACTGCACTATAGTTTCCTCTTACTGACTCTTTTCTTAGAATGAGTAGGATGTTTCCATTTGGGCAGCTGGACCCATTTGAACAGCTCACCAACTAGTCATCACAACCTAATATAAAAGGCTAAATTCTCAAAGAAAAGAAATTGGGGCTGGGGTAGAAACCACAGGGCAGTTTGGGCTGCCTAAAGAAATTTCCCATTCACCTGGTAAGAGTCTTGTTGGAATGAAATCTTGAGGCAGACAGACTGCTGACCTATAAGTGCCAAGGAAATCTAACTGTTTCTCATTTAACCTATGATAAAAAAATATGTTCTTTTTAACAAATTCATTGAACACATCTCAAATGCATGGCTAAAGGTCTGACCTCAGTGTAAATGTATCTTTGTCAGGGACACACAGGGGTTTTGTGCTATCCTGGCTTCCTGGTTTCCTTTGGACCGCATTATCACTACTGTAATTTACTGTTTATTCCCAAATGTCTGTCTAACCCACTAGTGGTAAACTCTATGGAAACAGGTTCCTTCTATGTCTTGTTCAACTTTATACTAATGTCTAGCACAGAGTTCTACATACAGTAAGCCCCTAATACATATTTTTGGGGGTACAAAAAATGAATTGGAAGAAGAGATTAAAGAGCAGCAGAGTTCTGCCTTTTAATGACACTATGGCGTGTTCTTTGTGCATTATTTTGGTTTTAATTTGATATGTCTACCTGCTCACTTCTTACTAACTCTTCCTCACTCCCTGGGTCTTAAGAGTCAGAATGTTAACTTCAGAAGTAAATACTTCTTTCTTTATTAATACATTAAATTAGTCAGAACTGTGATAAGGCAAAATAAGTTGCAAATATGTGACGTGCATGAAAGAATCTGTGTGCCAATATAACAAGCCCACCAAGAGTGACTAGGGTTTTTAAAAGAAAAGGTATAATATTTGCTTTCAATGCCTTTTGTAAAGCACGATTATTTTTTAAACTGTCATTTTTTCTAATCAAAGAAGGTCAATCAAGGAGGAAATTTAGTCTTGTTAAACGACTCATCATTGTATTCATTTAAATACTCATACTAACTTTAACACTTGCCTAGTACCAGGCACAGTGCTAAAAAATGGGTGCTAGAGAGCAGGGATACCCCGGTTCCCTTGTGGTTCCACTGGACAACTTAATCTGCCTATGTAGTTTCCACATCAAAGGGTGGTTGTGAGGATTATATGAGATAATCCATATAAAGTACTTGGAGCAGAACCAAACAATAAAAACTCAGTAAATGGTGGCTGCTATGATTACTACTTTTGCTACTGGGTGATAAAATCTGTAGGAGGCTCTCAAGAAACTGACTATGCAATGGAGGAAACAGACAGGTAGCCCTACCATGGGCTAAGATAGGTGGATGCAGGTATTTCACGGCATGCAAAGAGAAAGAAAGGGCCCCCTTCTCCCCTAGGACAGGACTTACAGAGGAGACGACACTTGAGTGGAGTCACTTCCTGAAGTACAGAGAAGTTTTCTAGGCCCTGGTCATCTTATCCAGGTATTTCCCACTTTGGCAGAAGCCAAGTCAAAATTTGACTCCTCTGAGAAATGGAGCCTAATTGCAGCTTCAACTGGATTTAGTGACGTGTTTGCAAAGAATTAAGCAGGAAAAAAGAAAAAAAGTTACTTCATGGTGGAGAAGCCTGGCAAACACCACCTTCATCACGTGATAACGGTTAACATCAGCAGTGGTATCATGTAGCTATCATAAACACCCTGACAGGATGGGTGGGATAAGATGGGGGCACCCCCTCTGTGGCATTCTTTCTAAAAAATCCCTAACTCTGGTCTAATCATAAGGAATAACTCAAATTGGGGAGCATTCTACAAATTACATAGCAAGTACTCCTCAAAAACTTTTTTTTTTTTTTTTTTTTTTTTTTTTTTTTTTTTTTGTCTTTTGT
>NW_007731371.1:105086-114792 GCF_000696425.1 Galeopterus variegatus | reverse complement strand
GGGATCCGAACCCTCGGACGGGAGCGCCGCCGCGCTTCCCAAGCGGCGCACTATCCAGTGCGCCACCGGGCCGGCCCCAAAAACTTTGTTTTTCAAGTTCATGAAAAACAAAGACTAAAACACTATCACAGACCAAGGAAGACTAAGGAGTCATGATAAGCACAATGTAGTGTTCTAGATTGAATGGTGGAGCCAAGAATGGGAATTAATGGAAAAACTCGTGTGTGCTGAATAAAGTTTAGAGTTCAGTTAATAGTAATCCACCAATGTTAGTTTACCTGTTAATCTTTGTCAAAAAGTCATTCTTTTGGGGTTACTGTGCCAACAAAATGAAAAAAAGACACTTACAAAACTGCACAGAAGCCAAATAAAATCTAAGGTTTGTTAAATGGGCTAAAATTTCCTATTCATACTTTACTGGATTCACTGGTATGCATTTGAGGCATGTATATCGCCTAACAGATGCAAGAAATAGGCATCGGTTTATAGAAAATACTGAGATTGTTGTCACATCCTTTCCGCATGAAAGGAATTTGCACAGAGCAAAGATGGAAGAAAAGACAGACTGGGCTAAAGAAAAAAAAAACAGCAAGCTCGTGGGTGATATTTCATTATTTAAAGTTATATAAAAACCTTATAATATATTAGATTGGGCAAATTCACCTTTAAAAATTGTAGTTAAGAAACAACATTATTAGATTAATTTATGGCACATTTGTGCATTCAAATAACCCACTTTTACCTCCTCAGTGTGCCATTAACAAGTCACTGTATTCTCCTCATTTTGAGATGCTACAATTCAGTAGACTAGTGTTAGGAAGACAGATTTCTACAGTAGGAAGAATAAATCAAACAATTGGAGATTAATTCCAACCGGCCTGTGTAAGGCACGTAGAATTCTCCACATGAAAATAATGGCAAATACTGTAAATTGGGGTTCATGCCTGAGATTTCACTTGATGTTCAGTGTTTCTTTCCAGCAGAATTAGCCCAAATATACATTGGCTGACATGTATAAATTTTAGACTATTACTACTTATTCTGTTCAAACAAAAATCTGAGAGAAAATTCAATCCCCCCCCCCTCAACACACCCCCATGCCCAGCAATATTACTTGAAAAGTCAAAATAAAAACAGATGTAACTGGTAAGACTTTTCTGCAATTTAAGTCAACTGTCTCACTTCGGAACACACCCCCATGCCCAGCAATATTACTTGAAAAGTCAAAATAAAAACAGATGTAACTGGTCAGTAAGACTTTTCTGCAATTTAAGTCAACTGTCTCACTTCGGTATAGTTCTCTGTTAATAACTGACCTGAGAAAAAGAGATAGAAGTTGTATTGTTAGAGCATATAAATTATACTTTTTTCTAAAAGCAAAGAATATCAAATGCCTGTCTGTCGATGATTCGTGTTCCAAGCAATGGTTTCTTTAAATACATAAGAGGTACTTTGCTGAAAATAAGCATGCACCTTGAATTTATTTTACTGCAATAGATCCAAATAATGGTTTTTATTCACTAATGAAAAGCCATTAAAAATAATGAATTCTGTCTAAATCTAATTAAAAACAAAACTAATATACATGTTATGTGCTGTTTCTAGTCAAATATGCTTATTAATGCCTACCTCAATAAACTTATATTAAAAGTATTACCTGGATCTAGGCTTATTACTCTGCATCTTGTTGTCTACTTTTAACCAACAGCAACAATTCAAAAATACGTGCATTCATTTTTTTCACCTAGTATTATAATTAATGCCTTTTCTCCCAAATCTAATATACATCTTTAAATTATTCTATTTTTTAATTTAAAAACTTTATGGGATTCAGCTTACAATTCTTTCGCATTCTCTATTACTGGTAGCTTAATTAACTTTTACGCATTTATTGTTGTATATATGAAAAATGGAAAAACTGCTAAAAAGCATTCACATTGCTGCACTCTGCTATTTTCAATTTATTCATGTATAATTATGAAGTTGTTCAACTTTGTTGATAGGAATATTCTATTTTTAAGCCAGTTAAGAAAATGTAAAGTTACCTTCCCAATGATAAAATATGCTCGCAAATTTTTTGTTTTTAAATTTTAGGCGTAAAAACTTCATTCCTCCATTTCACTTCAATGGTGTGCTTTAAGGTAACTATTGATAACTAACCATAATACCAAAAATAGTACCGAACAAGAATACCAGAAATGGGAACTACTTTGTTCATTTTTTAATACCAACTATTATGTGTCTAATTTCCCAGAGTGTCTATTTTAGGACTGGACGTTAAAACTAATTCCACGTAAAATTTAATGTAGTACCAATCTCTAAACTGAGGGTTCCAGATTCTAATCCTGATGGCAAAACTTCTCTGCAGCTTATTTTACTCTTCTGAAATGTGAGGGTATTATAAAGAATGAAGGCAATAATAACCACCTGGGAGCTCTGAGCCACAGATGTCGAGGCTGAGTAAAGGCTCAAAAGGAGTTGATTGATTAGTAATGTCTGCATGGGTGTATAAGATGAAAATAGTAAAACATGCACACAGTTCACACACTGGAGGAGTCTGAAGGTCTTTCAAAGACATAAAGTCTGTAGCTATGCACGTTCGGATGTATCTGGGATTAAAAAGTCGTATCTTTCAAGTTGAATCTATCCCACATCCAAACATTCAATAAAAATATCTACCACTAAATGGGATCGTTTATTCACTCAAAATCTAACTAGTATGTTTTTCCTTTTTCTTCATTGCACCCTGAAAACAAGATGGGTCACCAGAAGCTCTACTGGAGCCACTGCAAAAATTTGTCTAGGGTTCTAGCTGTTGCTGTGTCTGCTCAAACCAGCAAGGTCTGATGTGGAAGTACAGCCTCACATGCCACCAATGTTTCCATCAGGGTGCAAAGGATACAGGCTTCATTGAGTTGGACTAAGTGATCTTCCTTGAATGGATTATCCAAGACATCTACCCAATAAACATCTTTTAAAAAAATTTTTTTAATTCAACTAGTATAGTTTAAAGTTACGCCAACTTTATTTTTGCTTCTTATAGATAACAACATAGAATTGGTTACAACAAACATCTGAACTATTAAAAAAGTCATCACAATTCTTACTGTCCAATGCCAAACATCTTAAGTATTTATAAAATAGAAATAAGTTGGTTCCTGACCTGAAGTTTTCAACCATCATGTCAGGGACATCTTCAAGTAGCCAGTACTCTCTATTTGACAAAGATCTATTCTTCTAGAATTCTGACTGTCCACACAAGACATAATTTCACAGAAACAGAAACAAGGACTGAAAAGGTCACATAGTATAGTGGAAAGAGCACTGGGCAAAGAGGCTAGCAACTGGAGTTCTAGTTCAAGGATAGCAAATAAACTGTAACTCACAAATGACTCACAGATGTATGAGTATTTATGGATAAAGACGAGATCAATTAGCAATGTCTGGCAAGAGTGCTAGAGGGGCAAGTGGAGACAGCCATGTCACATTATTTCTCCAGTGTCAACTTGGAGAGTGGACTTGAAAGTGGCAGTGATCAAGTTTCACAAAGATTCAATTTCCTTAAGCATAAATTACAGGGTTATATCAGATTATTGCTAAACCTCTAAATCTCTAAAATTCTATAAAAGCACTCCCTATAATGCTGGGAAGAATCAAATAGGCATATAAAGCATTTGAGATAGTGCAGGCATCCTCCAACCTCCACCGGATACCATCCTAAAAGTGACCACACAGATGGGATGGGGACTACGGATGGGATGAGGACTACCTGAATTATTACATCAAGAACAACATGTCCAACAGTATTTCGCACATGCCAAGTGCTCAATAAACATGCTTATCTATACATTCCTCTAAGAACCACATCCAAACCCAAGGTCTGGATGGCATAACTCTGCCCCAGCTCCAGAAATGGCACCTGACTGGTATTCAGTGATTAGCAGAAGCCCATCGTCCTTGACAGAAGATTGAGTCATGAAAGATGTTAACCCAGGACTAAGGCAATTAGTGCATGGGACTCTCCTGGTCAGAGGGACGGATTAAGGTTGGTACCATTTACAAGGCAAGGCCCGGACTTCTGTTCAGCACCTGGGGAAGAACCTGCCCTCCTCCGCTCAGTGTGAAGGAAGAAGAGAAACGGAGTGGACTGGCCTGCAACCAGGAGCGAACCAGCTGGAGGCCAAAGCTGACAAGTAAAAAGGCAAGAACAAAGGAAAGAGAAAAAAATAGAGATGGGGACCTGATCAAACCATGCCTGAAATTTAAATTTTATCTCTAGACTTTTCAATCTTAACTGCCTTCGTATTTAAGCCCGTTTCAGTAGGCTTTCTGCTATTTGTAACTAACAAATGTAGGATATAATCAGAATGTTGGTTTAAAAAGACCAACAGTTAAATTATTGAATGCTTTCAACATTCATCACTAAGACGAAACTGTCAAGTGATAAAGATACAAATCAGGAATGTGTGCTGGATGGAATAGATAAGGATAACATCCCTCAATTCCTTCCTTCCTCTGTCTCTTTTTTTCCAATCCTCTTTCCCTATCAGAGAAGGATAAATGTGGGTAAGGGTTTAAAGATCTCATTTAGACAAAAGGAGAGGGGAAAAGCTCCCAAGTCCCTTGCAGAACATTTTTACACTGGTAACACAGGGGTCACGGGATAAGAATCCATGAGAGACTTCGTGGGAATGATTGTCTCCCACGGAAGTCTCCTGTCTCAGAGACATGCCACAGCTCAAGTTATAATGTGAGGAAGACATGTGGAGGTGACCAGGCATTGTTCTGAAAGGTCATAGCTGCTTCCCAGAGAGCAAAATAAAACCATGGTTATGGTCTGGTTTAAACATGACTGGGATTTCCTGTCTTTGTATGGAAGGACTTTTTCACACCATTACTCCAATATCAGGATCATACTCCACAATGTTTTGTTTAATATAAGCTGCTCCAGCTCATGAGAACTTTCAATCACAAGTAGAGAAAGGGGAAAATTCCCAGGGACAGAATTTGGGAGTTTGGTGTTCGGGAGGGCTAACAGTCTAAACACCAACCCACTGACATAAGGACTGAGAGGAAAGAAGAAGAAATTAAAAACAGTTTTATGAGGCACTCACTCAACAGCTGAGGGGCCTGGTGTGAATGGGAGGTGGGACTAGGAAACACTTCAGAGGGTGCAGACAGGGTGATTAACACCCTTCCTGAGACAGCAATAAAAGGACGAATGTATGCTCCAAAATATATTAACTATTAAACGCTATCTGGGGAAATGTCTAGACATAAAGCGCCACATTTATGAGGGAAAGACAAAACAACATGATGGATTCTGTGCCTCTCTGTCACATTGTGAAGAGTTGACTTTAACTTGTATTTTTCTCTCTTTCAACAAATTTAAAGTGTAAGTAACTTTCAATGAATGGAATTCAGAAAGAAAGTTAGAGGGATTAGCAAAATTAATAGTGACAAAAACCACCTAATCAGATGGACCTTCCCTATCTGCTATCTCAAATAGCACCTCCATCCACTCTCTTATTTCCTTCACCTCACTAATTTCTCTTCCTTGGATAAGGCCCATGAGATAATAAACTCTATGATGTCAGAGACTTGTCTATTTTCAATACATATCTGTTCAGTAAGGGTAAGGCAAATAAGGCACATAACAAAAACTTAGTTATCAAACCAAATAATATTTTAATGCAGTATTTTAAAATTTAAAATGAGTGTGAAAAAATCTGTGATGAGCAAATAAAGATATTATCAGTAACAGTGCCATGCAAAGCCATATTGGAGTCTCAGGAAAAGAAAAATCAGTAATCAAAAATATTTCATTAAAGTGTAATTTACCTTCATTACTGAGTTTTCTGGCACCCTAGTCCTAGCTCTGCTGTTAAATGACTGAGTGACACTTAAGAGTAGACATTAATAGACTGACATCAACAATGCCCCATTTGGAGAATATTCACTATATTCACTGCATTATAAACTTGCTACATTTTATCTTCTTTGATCCTTTCAACAACTTGTGTCAAGTATAGACTAGTTCCATCATTTTACAAACAAGGAAATTGAGACTCAGAAGCTAGAAAACTTGCCCTTTTATAGTAAGTGACAGATCAAGGAGTCAATTCCAGATCTATGGAACTAAACCATGCTCTAATGCAGGGGTATGCAAAATACATCCTGTGGGCCAAAACTAGCCTACCAACTGTTTTTGTAAATGAGATCTGACTGGAACATAGCCACGTCCATTTGTTTACGTTTGGTCTATGGCTACTTTCATACTATAGCAGCAGAGCTGTGTCTCTGTAAAAGAGACAGTAAGGCCTAAAATATCTGCCATCTGCCTTTTACAGAAAATGTTTGCTGACCCCAGCTCTAAAACAGGATAGAATACTGTGTCTCTGGCAGAAATGTATCATAGGTAATATGTACATGTGCATATCCTATGCTCCAGCAACTCTAATACATATGTATAAAAGAAGGCATATTAAATTAAAATAATATTTATAATACTAAAGAATTGGCAATAATGGGCCGGCCCGGTGGCGCACTGCTACAGTGCGCCGCTTGGGAGTGCAGCGGCGCTCCCGCCAAGGGTTCGGATCCCACATACAGACCGGCTGCTCACTGGCTGAGCGAGGTGCGGGCGCAACACCGAGGGTTGCGATCCCGTTGCCGGTCCCGGTCCGGTACGGGCGCGACACTGAGGGTTGCGATCCGTTGCCGGTCACGAAAAACGACAAAAAGGGAAAAGAAAAAAAAAAAGAATTGGCAATAATGGGCCGGCCCGGTGGCGCACTGCTACAGTGCGCCGCTTGGGAGTGCAGCGGCGCTCCCGCCAAGGGTTCGGATCCCACATACAGACCGGCTGCTCACTGGCTGAGCGAGGTGCGGGCGCAACACCGAGGGTTGCGATCCCGTTGCCGGTCCCGGTCCGGTACGGGCGCGACACTGAGGGTTGCGATCCGTTGCCGGTCACGAAAAAAGACAAAAAGGGAAAAGAAAAAAAAAAAGAATTGGCAATAATGTAAATATCCATTAGTAGGGACTTGCTAAGCAAACTAAATTTGCTATTTAATACTATGCAATGGTTCTAAAGTAGATAACCTTACTCTAGGATATATCCAAAATGGATCCAAGATTTAAATATTTAAAATAAATAAAAATAAAAGTACAAGAAGCAGTTGTGGGAAAATCTGGAGTAGGGAAAGCATTGCAGCATATTACCTAGGGTCCTGAGGAATGGAGCCAGGGACCAGACCCTCCTCCCACAACCAGGCACACCACCCGCACCACGAGGCCCACCCGGGATCCTGAGGCTTGGAGCCAGGGACCAGACCCCCTCCCACAACCAGGCACACTACCATCACCACCAACAACTAGGTAAGGAGCATACCAAAAACATCATCTCCATGTGGGTGGCCTACCACAGCCACCACAATAACCATGGCTACTGCAAAAGTGGCTAGACACCACAACAAGCATGCATACAGTCTGCCAGCCACTGGAGTGCACTGACAGAAGGAGAGTCACCAGCAAGAAAAGAAGAGGATGTCTCTCTCCACAGAGCTCATTCCAGAGTGACAGAAGAAGCATCTTCTCTGTGATAATATTGGGGGACCTGAACACACTTCTCAGCATTGGGCAGATCATCTAGGCAACAAATCAACAGAGTAACCATTACTCTTTCAGAAGGAGAGAAGAAATCTAGGGTAATTAGAGGGGGTAGTGGGGAGAGAGGGGAATGGGGAGAGATTGGACAGGGGGTAGGGTATAAAGAAAAAGTATGATTTGTAACAATATATATGCTAGTAATATTGATTTGATCAACATTTGTCAAAACTGAACTCCCAAAATATGTATAATCAATTATGATACAATAAAAAATTTTTAAAAATATTACCTAAACCCCAAAGTCAGAAAAGACTGATACAATCAAATACATTAAAAATATTTAATTTTCTTTACTGCAGAAACCATTGTGAGAAACATCAAAAGAGAAAACATTTGCAATTCATACCATAAAAGGAAAAGTTCTTTAGTATATCAAGGGATTCTAGAAATTAATAGACCCAAAACCCCATATAAAAATAGGCAATGAATATGAACCAACAGTACAAACAAAAAGAAAATACAAATGGCCTCTTAATGTAGGAAAAATTGCTATACCTCATGAATAATGAGAAACACAAATTAAAACTATATATGGGAGATTTTCACCCACTAAATTTGCAAACATCAACACTTGATTACACACAGTTAGCAAAGATGTATTCAAATAAGCACTTTCATTTATCACTACTTGGAGATTGATAAAATCCTTATGGAAAAAAATTTGGCAATAAGTATTAAAATTACAAATGTTCATTCTTTTGACACTGGCATTAATTCTACAAATATATTTGCATCTATACAAGGTTAGCATTAGCTATGGCAGAATTGTCAGTAATATTCAAGATTGGAAACAAGATAAATATCCATCACCAAAGGGCTAGTTAACTAAGTTATGGCAGGTCAATATAATGAAACAGCTTGGAACTGACAGAAAAAACAAACAAAAATGTGTTTAACCTAAAATGAAAAGACATGCAAGTTATATTGCTAAGTGAAAAACCCAACATACATTATAATATGCTACCATTTGGGTTTAAAAAATGAGAAAATAAATGACCGTGTATATTTATTTGTACATATATAAAATATCTCTGCAAGTATATTTAAGACACTATAACACTAACAAAGAAAGAGAAAATAGATAGGGGTGACTTTTCGCTACTTATTCATTTATATTCTAAACATTGAACCATATAAATATACTATCTATTTAAAAGTCAAATTTTAAAAATGTACAGAAACTTAAAATGGAGGTAGGAGTTTCTGACTCCATTCAATGAAAAAAGGTTAGTTGCCCCTGCCCATCATGTCCGCATCTAGCCCAACAATGACTGCCAGGCTGCTGCCAGAAGCACTCAGCCTCCAAGCCAGGTGGTGGGGGACCAATGGACCTCAGCCAAGCCCCCTCCGGACATCAGCATTCAGCCCAGTGATGACCACGAAGCCACCGCCCAAAGTGCTGGGGTCCTCAGCCATGCTCCCCCCTCCAACGTCTGCATCCAGCCCAGTGAAGACCACCAGGCCACCAGAAGCCCCCTGGGCTCCCCTGCTGGAATGAGGGGGGTGCCACAGGTCTTGCCCACAGCCCCCTCCCTCCTTCCTCTTTCTCTCACCTTATCCTCCTCCCCTTTCCCCTTCCCCATCCCTCTCAACTTCTCTATAACATCTTAGAATGTAAATAATAATAAACAAATATAAATAAATAAGATTTAGTGGAGAAGAGGGGACAGGGTGGAGGAACTAGGAGAGAAACCCTACTCCCCCGCAGTGACTAGTATTGTGGATTTGACTTTGGAATCTTGAAAACATTGTACATAATTATAAAATGAAATTTTTTTAAAAAACCTTTTTTAATTTAAAAATTTTTTTAAATAAAATTTCATGGGCTAAGGGGCAATTAGGAAAAAACGTCTGTTAAGGCTCCTGGTGGGTGGACAATAATAAAAAAACAAGATTGAGAAACAATGCATTATGGAATTATGTTGGAAAAAATGATCCTCTGGTCTTTTTCATGTAACTGTTTTTTGGTTTTTTTTTTTGTTTTTTTCCCTTTTTGTCTTTTTTCATGACCGGCAACGGGATCGCAACCCTCAGT
>NW_007731371.1:103803-104806 GCF_000696425.1 Galeopterus variegatus | reverse complement strand
TGCATTATGGAATTATGTTGGAAAAAATGATCCTCTGGTCTTTTTCATGTAACTGTTTTTTGGTTTTTTTTTTTGTTTTTTTCCCTTTTTGTCTTTTTTCATGACCGGCAACGGGATCGCAACCCTCAGCGTCGCCCCCGCACCTCGCTCAGCCAGTGAGCGGCCGGTCTGCATGTGGGATCCGAACCCTCGGCGGGAGCGCCGCTGCACTTCCCAAGCGGCAAACTGTAGCAGTGCACCACCGGGCCGGCCCTCATGTAACTGTTAAGTCAAATCCATATCAAAGCAGAAATTCTATTTTAACCTAAAAACGCAACAACTATAACAAAAGCTCATATTTCTGAGAAGTCAATAAATTCCTCATTGTTATTTTATATCTTTACAGCATATGAAAACCACGTAAGTTACTAATATCACCATTACTACGAATAGACAATGGAGACTCACTCACTTGCTGTACAAGCAATCAAGCTGTGACTTGGACCAAGTTCTGTACAACTCNGACTCACTCACTTGCTGTACAAGCAATCAAGCTGTGACTTGGACCAAGTTCTGTACAACTCTTCTATTGCACTGCACTACCTGTTGCTTCTCTACTACATTATATTTAATTTTCACCCACCATCATTCCGACCTCTCAGGAACTGGCGAGATCCTGAATTTGTAATCCAATTTCTGACCTATGCCTTCAGGCAACATGCCAATCGCAAATTTAATAAATCCATCTCCTTTGTCAAGTTGTTTGATAAAAATGCTCAAAAGGCCAGGGCCAAAGATAGAACTCTCCATCACTACAGAGGGGCATTATCCAGAATTCCCTAGGAAGGGTTTTCAATCTATTATGAATCCTCATCTCTCTATCTCAACTCTGAGGATATCAAGAGATATTCTGTTAAGACTCCTGCTGAAATCCAGATACCCGTGTTGGTTGCACTTGGAAATCTAGTAATGTTTTCAACACACTGCAGGGTTCTACAAGAGGGGGTGGCAAGGGACCTCCCTT
>NW_007731371.1:102023-102833 GCF_000696425.1 Galeopterus variegatus | reverse complement strand
TAGGCATTTGATAAATAAGAGTTGCAAGAAATAGATAGGGTACATGAGGGGAATATAAAAAAAGCAAATCAGTGAAAACACAAAAACAGCCAGCTATCTTGTTTTTCATTGTGTCTAAATATGTGATCAATATAAAATGTTTGATGAAAATCTTCATAAACTACAAGGGTCATTATTATATTTGTAGGGGCTGAATTGATCATTGATATAGAAGAAACAAATGCAATTGCAAGAGTTACGGAAGGGATATATTTACACTGACAGCAAAGAAAGTAGCCACCATTTAAAAAAAGTATCCTATAAAAAAATACCTGGAATTGTATTTGTAAGTGAAACACACTTTCATTTTAGGATACAAGTGGCATGACATGGCTGCCCACTGACCATGGCCATGAGTGGTGGAAACAGTGGTTCCCAAATGCTGAATTAAAGACTAGTGTTGGGCTCTTTGCACTGGGGAACTTCATTACATATGAAACAAACATTCCTCAGCCTCCATATCAGCATCTCCAAGAGTAAAGACAAGAAAAGTGTGCTTCGAGAACAATGAAAATAGGCAAGAACAATTCTAAGAGCTGACATGAGTACTAGCCGTCACCAGACATTTGTGCTAAGTCTTTTACAAGAGTCATCACGTAATTCTCAAATCAACTTGAAGCCAGAAAGTTCACTATTATCCTGTTTTATAGATGAGGAATGGGAGGGACAAAGGGTTAAATAACTTGTCCAAGATCAGTCCCCTGGTAAACAGCTTTTAACTCCCCCACTTCACTCCCATTCTTTATTAACAACTCACATTTACAGGCCACC
>NW_007731371.1:99455-101871 GCF_000696425.1 Galeopterus variegatus | reverse complement strand
ATGAAACAAACATTCCTCAGCCTCCATATCAGCATCTCCAAGAGTAAAGACAAGAAAAGTGTGCTTCGAGAACAATGAAAATAGGCAAGAACAATTCTAAGAGCTGACATGAGTACTAGCCGTCACCAGACATTTGTGCTAAGTCTTTTACAAGAGTCATCACGTAATTCTCAAATCAACTTGAAGCCAGAAAGTTCACTATTATCCTGTTTTATAGATGAGGAATGGGAGGGACAAAGGGTTAAATAACTTGTCCAAGATCAGTCCCCTGGTAAACAGCTTTTAACTCCCCCACTTCACTCCCATTCTTTATTAACAACTCACATTTACAGGCCACCACAATGGACCAAGGTCGACAGATTACCTCACTTGCTCCTGATGATACTATCCCCATTTTACGAATGAAGAAACTGTAGCCTAGAAATCTTAAGTTATTTGGTATTTATATCACACCACTAAGTAAGTTGGAAGGCAAGATTCAAACTCAGACAAATGGCTCCAGAGTTTCCCATTTAAACACCCCAGTACAGTGATATTTAAATGGGTAGGTGCTTCTGGGTAGTTCTGAGGTTAGCCGAATCTGGAGGGCAATTTCAACTCGGATTCCATGTGCAAGTTCAAAAGCTGATCTCAGCTGCTCCACAAAGGACTAGATCTCTCAGCCAAGGCCATCGATTGGGAAGAATAGCCTACTGGTATTTTTGACCTTGGCTCTTCATAATCAGCAAAGAAAATATTTGTTTCCAAAGTAGTAACAAAAGTACTAACATTTTCGATAAAGCTATGTATCTGGAGATGCAGCACAAAGCTAACTAAGCAGGCTGACAAAAGGCAATGACATGAAGTAAGCAACTGCTCCTAATGCCCACAGACCTCCAGCCACAGAAACACAGCGCTCCTTAAAAACACACTACATTTGAGAACATTAGTGCCATGGACATTGTGAGATTAAGGCAGAAAGAAAAACTGGTGGAAAAGTTATACATACAACTAAAAGTGTACCTTTGCATACTAAGAGGATCTGCCCTATTTAAAGTAACAAAAAATTTTAAAGTATTTAAAAACAATATCAATCCACCCTAAAGAAGACAGAGGTGAAGCACCATAGTAGGTAACTGTGGTAAACTCTTCTTAACTAGAAATGAAAAGAAAAACTTTGGTGTGGCCATGTGGTGTTGATTCTGTAATTCTCCAATATCATGAGAAAAAAATTATCCCTGCCAACATTCTAGGTACATTATTAAGAAAGCCGAACATGGTTTGACAGTTTTGTGGTGGACTCTTACATGTCTGAACCGAAAAACAACAAGAATTAGAAGAAACGAATCATTTTTTTCAAACATTATAATGAAGAATCTTATTATATAAGATGCATAAAAAATAGGATAAATAGGAAACTGGAGATCTACAGCTTGTGACTAAGCAGGAGACAGCACATACATTTTCCCTTCTAGATTCTAGAACTAAACACTGAAGGACGCAAGCGTATGTCAATTCCCGTTCACCATACTGAGGAACTTAGCTGGAATTCTTCAGTTTAGGAGCTCACATTCCAGAGAAAATGCTTAGTGATTTCCAAAACAGTTGGATCCCGGTTGTGAAAAGCAAGTGCTCTCATTGGCAAATTAGAAGTCCTCTCCTTGCAGATAAAACTGCTAATGCAGACAAAGCCCCAATATAAAATAATCATTTGCAGAAGATGTTGGCCAAAGAGGCAGAAGTGTGCTGTTATCAGCTATCATTCTCTTAGCAGCCTTTGTACTCAACTGCAGGACGACTTTCTAAGGGGAAATTGAGATCTTACGAGTGTCTAGGCAGAAGTTGTTTGCACTTATTAGGATTAAGTTTTCTCCGTTACTCCCTCCAAAAACAACTAACTCAGACAAGGGGGGAAAAAACCCAAAACATTTGATAAGAAACAGACATTCCTTTAAGCAGTAGGCTCTTAAACGTGCTTGCAGAGCTAGGTCACATGAACAGACCTCTACACCATTGTGGTTCTAAGCATCACTTAAAGTACCATACTTAATATTTCATTTGGAATTTCTTTCAGGGTAGACCAAACTAGGGCTGCTCCCCTCTCTCTAAATAAGATCCCAAAGAGAAGCAAATTGTAGGTCACCAAGAGAAATCTATCAACCTATTCAACTGGCTATTCATTCCCTATTAAAGACAATATTGAGTAAAACTTCATACCCACATTGCTCTTGGCCTAAAAGTGGAAGTTCTCATTTGTATAAAAAATCCTGAACCCCAAAGTGCATGCATGTTCCTTCTGAGACCAGGGATGGATAAAAGAATCACTGGCACCTTCAGCCAAACACTCCTCTGCAAGCTTGCGAGGCTGCTGTTCTGAAAGAGATGTTGGTTCCAACCCTCCTGGCATGCTCGTGCACAAGCAGGCCCTTGGGGACAT
>NW_007731371.1:95962-98455 GCF_000696425.1 Galeopterus variegatus | reverse complement strand
GAGCTAGGTCACATGAACAGACCTCTACACCATTGTGGTTCTAAGCATCACTTAAAGTACCATACTTAATATTTCATTTGGAATTTCTTTCAGGGTAGACCAAACTAGGGCTGCTCCCCTCTCTCTAAATAAGATCCCAAAGAGAAGCAAATTGTAGGTCACCAAGAGAAATCTATCAACCTATTCAACTGGCTATTCATTCCCTATTAAAGACAATATTGAGTAAAACTTCATACCCACATTGCTCTTGGCCTAAAAGTGGAAGTTCTCATTTGTATAAAAAATCCTGAACCCCAAAGTGCATGCATGTTCCTTCTGAGACCAGGGATGGATAAAAGAATCACTGGCACCTTCAGCCAAACACTCCTCTGCAAGCTTGCGAGGCTGCTGTTCTGAAAGAGATGTTGGTTCCAACCCTCCTGGCATGCTCGTGCACAAGCAGGCCCTTGGGGACATCTGATCACAAAACCCCTATCTTGAACCCATCTGCTGACTCCAGATCTCCACTGGTGATTACCAGACAACTCAGAGTTCATACATACACACCTGAGTTTCCAGATCTTTCTTCTATCCTGAACTTGGTATGCTGTGTTCTCTACCCTTCAAGTGCTCAGGGCAAAAAACTTGGTGTCATTTCTTACTCCTTCTTTTACTCCACAGATACACCAGCAAATCTCAAGTTGTACCTTCATAAAAGACCCAGAAGCTACTAACTCTTGTCATTTCCAACTACTCGCACTCTGGCCCAAGCCACCATCATCCCTCCCATGGATTACTGCAACTGTGTCCTACCCTGACTCCCTGTCCCACCTTCCTCTCTTTAAGTATATTATCAACACAGCAGCCAGTGATCAGTCACATCATGTCACTCACCAGCATGGAACCCTCCAACAGCATCCTACATCATTCAGAGTAAAAGCCAAAGACCTGAAAAATAGTCTACAAGGCCCTACAAATCTGCCCCCTGCCCCCAGTCACCTCCCCAATCACGGCTCCTACTTCTCTCCCCAGGGGTCCATCTGCATATGCCAAACAGGCCACCTTGTTGTCTCTTGAACACATTGAGCATTTTTCTGCTGTCTTCTCTGCCTGTCTAGGGTAACAAGTAACCCTTCACCTTTTTGAGATTGTTATTCACATGTCACTTTTGCAATGAGACCTACTCTGCCAATCAAATTATAACCCCCCTTTCCAATGTGCTTTCTTCTTCTTTTTATTTCTCCCTCCATAGCACTCACCTTCTAATATACGGTAACATGGGTTTTGTGTACTGTCAACTGTCCACTCACTGCCCCACTGGATCACAAATTCTCTAAGGACAGGGATATGCCCATTTTATGCACTGCTGTACACACACGTCGGTTAGTATTCTAACAAACATAAATAACAGAGTTATACTTTTAAACGCCTCTGTTGAGGTATTCAACCACTTCAAGTGTACAAATTCAATGACTTTTAGTAAATGTATAGAGTGGTACAATCATCATTATAATTCCATTTCAGAACACTTCCATCACTCCAAATGATCCTGAGTGATTTTAACTGGAAATACACCTACATCACATCTCCTCTCTTGTTATATAATATAGTCAAATTTCTAGAAACAGTTTTTGAAGTAACTTGGTCATGGTCCACAGTTAACTCATCAGTTTATGATTTTCTTTTGTTTCAAAATAAGCATTTTTAGTTCACAGATGGTACTGAGCACTGTGAGAGCAAAGGAAATAAGATGACTAGAATTTGACTCCTGACCATTTACCAAAAATACGGAATACCCATACAAGATTGGTTTCCTAGCATTGCCTCCATCAAATGAGGAAAAGATTTTCTCCACTGAAAAGCTTGATATAGTCCCAGTGAGACCAGGTCCTTAACTGTCCGTCCTTGGATATGGCCAGGTATGTCCTTCCATGATGATGAATCTACATTCATTCACTTTTGGCAACTAAGTGCTCCATGAGACTGCCATTCATTAATGTTCACACTGGCACATTAATGAAATAATGGTAGAACAGAGAATAAATAAGTTAACAAACATTGCACTATTGAACTCAGGGTTTTAGACGTTAAGTGGCAGGTATAACTTCTCATATATGAACTCACCTGGCTCAAATTCCTTTATTGGGTGTTTCTTGCCTAACACCATTAGGCCCTTGCAGACCTACCAAGTTCAAAGCCAATAATTAAATATAACTTTATGATGCAGATCGAGATCCTAGAATTTTTTCTGGTGTTCAAATGAATTTGGAACATTCACTTTAAAAGTCACCATTAAGATACCACTACTAATCTAGCTTTACTATTAATTGTGCCAAACGACTCCTTCTAATCCCAAAGGATTTTTTTTTCTCCTTGCATATTTATGGATAATTTGTTACATATTAACAATAAGAATTTCAAAGCAAAACATACATCAGTTATTTGTCCTTTCGAGTATTATGATTTGTGGATGAAGCTAATAAATTAGCTTCCACAAGTAGCAAACGTGAACAC
>NW_007731371.1:78168-95149 GCF_000696425.1 Galeopterus variegatus | reverse complement strand
CTCGCACTAAAACAGAGATGAAGTCAAAAGATGACAAAGGAGTTAAAAGCATTCTTTACCTATCCCTCATGAGATATGGAGTTTCTCAACACCACTCGAAAAGCCACCAGGCACCCTACGCTGGTGAATCAAATTAATTTGAGTCGACATTATAAACACAAACAATCAGAAGATAAATCTCACATGGATCAAAAAAGTGGCATTTCATTACCTTGCTTAAGAATATTTATGACTGAAGTCAAATGAACAATTATCTGTGCTAAAAAATGAACAACAGGAATCTATCTATGGCTGAAGATAGATCTGCCTCAAAATTTTACTCAAAATTATCTCAAACTCATTTTGAAATGTATTACTCTCAAAACCACCTCATTAGTTTCATATTAATTTACACTCCCATATAAATGAACCTATCCTACCAGTGTGATGGAGAAGGCACCTGGGTGTACACCATCTACCCCAGTGTAGCTTTCACAGTGCAATCATGAGGCATGCCAGGCCGAGTGATTTGCTCCTGAGGTTGCCCATATATTTTAGTCCTGATGACCAGATGTACACGCCAGGGTCCACAAAGCCCATGCAAGGTGGAGAGAGTGAGGGACACTGAGTCTGCAATGTATTTGTAGAAAAACCTTTCTAAAAGGTGCAGCTTGCAAAGTGCAGACCCACCTCACGTCCTGATCACCCTCCACTAACCACCTTGCCCAAGTCCTGCCCCTCTGAATGAAGTCTTCCCCATCTTCTTTAATACGTTTTCTGAGAAAAATCATTTGTATTACATAATTCAGTACTGGATTACTATGTGCCCAACTGTTTTTTAATTATTTCATGCATTTAATTAAAATTCCCTAAGAAGGAAAATCAATTCATTCGCAGAATATGTATTATTCTGTGCTACTCCCTATTATACATTCATTGATGCAAATATTCATTCAAGGTTTTTTTCAGGCCTCATATGTATTGAGCTCTGCACCCAGGGTACACCGGAACATGGTTGGGGAATAAGGCTCTCTGCCCCAATGGAGAACACATTTTTGTGCATGTAACTACTGCCACTCTTGCTGTGGCTGTCACTACCAACTATTAATGAACCATTCAATGAGCCAGGCAGTTGACCTGCAGGGTTTCATTTACTCCTCATCTCTTCTCATATATTACATTCCCATTATATAAACATGTAAAATAATGCACAAAAGAGTTAAATCACATAGAGTAGGAATACAAATTCCGGTATTAAATCTGAGACTCAAGTTTATGCTCTTGGTCTTAATCATACATGACATCATCTTTTCAGTAAAATGTGCAGAGTACAGACACCATGTCACAAAGAACTTAAGGGTTTAAATGAAGGTCAGGTATGAGAATACCCTACAAATGTTCTTTAGAGTTGACCAACTGTGTTAACCTATATTTTCTTTGTATAATCTGCTGAAATATCATCAGCAATCCCAGGAAGTGCCACCACGACCATCCTCATTCACCAATCCTCCTCCCCCCGCCCTTAATATATGAGGAAAGTAAAGTTGAGAGGGCTTAAATGAATAGCCTGATGACAACCCCAAAATGGTAGTACATTGATTTCTACCAGGTTTGGAATCTATATCAAACAGATCTATAAGAAATTACAAGAGATCAGGGTATAATGGCACAAGTACTCTCTGGCACTGTCTGAGATTTTGGAGGAATTCTTACAATATGTATAAAAGCTTTAACAAGTTTCACGGTTAAACCCAGTGAGTTTACATGTTGGAATCTAAGAACTTAAGAAAAACAAACTCAGTGAAGGAACAGAGTTACGCAAAGACAGGCTTCATGTTCTTAAACTTAATGTTAGAAAGGGAAAAACATGTTGCCTGTCCCGACAGCAAGACGGTATACTCACTTGATGCAACATAACATAGCTCTGAAATACAGAGGTGAAGGCCATTCAATAAGGGGTATGATTAGGAAAAGCAGAATAAGCAGATTATGAAATTATATATCCATGATTGTAAAAATGTGGCACAAAATAAAATTATTTGCACTTAAGGGTTCAGACCATTTTATTAGCAAAATATAATATTTGATATAATCAAAATGGCATCAGCCATTTAGCTTAATGTCAGAAGGAATTAATTCATGGAAGAATAACATGTCTTTGCGAGGGCTTTCTCCTAATTATGACTCGATTTCCAATGAGGCACGCTTGAAATATTTTAACATATATATTTTCCACTTTTACATCCCCATAAAAGACAAAGATCTCTAAAGTTAGTCAAACACTATTTTTATTATTATTTAAAATACATGCTTTATGTGCACACTAGAGAAAATCTAAAAGCCATTTGTAGATCCACATATATATTCACAAAATCCATACAACCTTTTGCACACGTGTGTGTGTGTGTGTGTGTGTGTGTACATACCTTTTAAAACATCCATTCACTTTGATCCAGGAATTCCACTTTCAAAAATGTTTTCCTACAGTGATGGTCAGATAGACATAGTCATCTTAACCAACCAGGAATACATTTGTTCAAATTAGGCAAATCTATAATCAGTGTTTAGTGGCAGTTACATGTATTAAATCTAGAAAAATGTCATTCATTTCTGATCAGAGGCCATGTCATAAGTTATTATGTCATTACTCCTTTTCTGTTTTTAACTATATACCTCTTCTTCCAAGTAAGGAAATGAATTTAGACATCTAAAATGCAGCTAATACAGACTCAGGGTTTTGATGTGTTACTAACCTTTGAAATGAGGCTTCAGACCATTCCTGTGGTTGGTTAATATTTCTTGCTTCTTCTGACTAGTAGAATGGAGATTAGGGAGTTGGAAAAGCTGAGATGAATCAAACGTCTTGCTAACAAAATTAGTAATAATACAATTTTTCTAAAGGAGGTTTTTAATACTCCACTCTACCTAGTTTGTTAAAAAGCCTTTGAGTTCAGTGCAAGAGATCAAATCACAGACAATCAGAAGCCCCTACTCACAGACCCATCTCCTACCAGGAAACATGGAGACAGGTCAGCGCTGTGATTCCTGTGACAGGCCCTGTGATTCCTGTGACAAGCCCTGTGTGTGGTCTCCCAATGGCCCAGGCCAAGCTCCCTTTCACATGTTCAAACTGCAGCAGAAGTGCCACTTCTTCAACGAAGTCTTCCTTGAGCCCCCACTCCAGATCAGTTTACTTTGTCATAAGCTTCAGAAAACCATGTTGCTTTCCTTTGGAATCACTAATCTTAGTTTCACTGATTCACTTGAAAGATTTTGAGCCCATGTTGTTTCTGAAAACTCCTACCTCCCATCAGCCCAACTATAAGTTTCATGGCAGGCCCAAGAAATAGCTGGGAGAGAACCTGGACATGGACCTCCTCAAAGTGGCCATAATTTTACATGCTAAGTAAAATCAAAGTGCTTGCTATACCAATTTTGATTCAAGACAAACCCTGCATGCTCCAACTTCCACCCACACTGCAGTGGCTGAATCATATATAGAAATTCTAGAGCCACCTGTCCATTTTGCTCCCCATTGTTCCCCTAGAGTGTAGCAAAAGTGTCTGGCACATAATAGGCACCCAATAAATCTTTCTTGAATGAAAAATGAGAAACAAACTAAAAATGAATGGGAACTTAGTGGGTCTAATCACCTCAACACATCACATGTTTTCCATATGGAACTGATGTAGCATTATAAATACTGAAGTCCTGTCATACAATTCCACTGATGCTACCAGAGGACAACCTCACGCCAGCACACCCCCGCTTAAAGCAGTGGCACAGTTCACAGTCCATCAACATTCCATCAGAACAGAGCCATACTGGACCTTCGTGACATTCCCTAATCCTCACTCATCAAGCTGACTCATTAACAGCCCAATCCTGGGTATCTCATGTAATGTCTCATCCCCATATTGCTGGTGGCCTCGTGTTTCCAGCATTGCCTGCTGTGCACACAAGTAATTAACTTGCAATGCTCCACTGGCTCTAATACATTACATGGCATCAAAAAATTCACCAGCAGGTAATTAAGCATGCAAGATGCTTCCCAAGTTAAACTCAATAACCGAGTATCACATGTAAATGTCAGTCAATATGGAAGACGTTGTTGACATGCAAGTCACATGTCAGGTGTGGAGGCATGGTAACTATGGTTAAATCTACTTCCTTTGAACTCCATTAATTTGGACCTTACGGTAGTATAGACAAAGCTAGAATAAAGCCTTGCTTTCTGCTATGGAAGAAAGGTTTTGCTTTCAGAGTCCTGAAAATAAAACTGCATGGATCAAGTTCAACTAAATGACAAGTTCAATAAAGAAAACAGTTGTGCATAGCACAGTGTTAAAGACCGTGAATTCTGGAGCCAGACCATCGAGTCCCATCTTTGCCACTTGGAACATAAGGGGCCCTCGTGAAGTTACCTAAACTCTCTGTACCTCAGTTTCCTTGTGTGTAAAGTAGAGATAATAACAGTACCTAATTCAGAGTATTACATGAGGTAAAATGCTTTAAATGGTGCCTTGCAAACAGCGATTTATACTACATCTTTAATATTAGCTACTATAACTCTGAGCACTATTATTACCCAATGCTGAACACACAGTAGGTCCATGATAAATACTTGTAGAAGAATGACTGAATGACTGAGAATACCTACAATAATTTTTGCAGGTACTTTAGAAGAACCATTTAATGTATACAATTCTCTGCTCATTAATACTGGTCTATCCTAGAAGCTCTAACTTAACATTGTATTTATCCTGGATTCTTTACTAATTACAAAATTATTTCATTTTAGTTGGATTTCTTTTCTAAAAAGGCTCAACAACTCAGAGAGACACTAATCTAGACTGCATTTCCTTCTAAAATTCTAGGTCAACGAGACAATATGTGATCAAATGACAATAGTGTGGATTGGATCTACCCAGCGACTCATCAAAAAGGCTTTAAAAAAGCAGACAGAACAAAGCCTGAAGCTCAGGCTGAGCCACACGTGTAAAGCCATGACACAACAAGGACAGACAAAGGAACTATAATAAAGAGTGGGAAAAAGGGGGCTGAGTCAATAAAGACAAGAGGAGATTCACATGAATGAAGAATTATTGGCTTTTAGGTGCCTGGAGAAACGCAGAACAGGTCATATCATTGTCCCTTCCAGTGAAGGGCAGTTCAGCGATTTGGAATTCAACGATGTCTGATACAGGGTTTTCATCACAAACTGACATCTTGCTCCAGCGGTTGGGGGGGGGGGGGATGCAACACACAGTATTAATGGAGGGGGGGGGGGGGGGATGCAACACACAGTATTAATGGAGGGGGGGGGGGGGGGATGCAACACACAGTATTAATGGAGGGGGGGGGGGGGGGATGCAACACACAGTATTAATGGAGGGGGGGGGGGGGGGATCAGGAACTCATAACCCCACAATAAATCAGTGCATGTGAGAGTGCTGCCCAGGAGGGGACACCATGGTGGGAACCACCCAAGAAATTCCCCCAGAGTGCAAGAAAGGATCTCCTTCCCCATGACATCTCCCACCTCATTCGCCACTTCATACTTCAGTGAAGACTACTGATTAATTTTACCCTTTCTAAGCGATGCTTTATGTTATAAAGCCATCCTGCCAATATCTTTAAGAAAGTCTCCAAACCACTTTAGTGATTAGAGAATAAGATTGTTCTCTCATCAACTTACTTCCACGTTCCTGAAAAGATAACACATAAGACACTGTGGTCTAGACTTCTAAAGCAAATTCCACATGATACTTGCAATTCTATTTATACAAATAAAGTTTGTTTTCCAGCTACTTATATGCTCCCTAGATGCATCGGATGAGCAATCGTTGTTAAGATACTGTATTGAATGCTATCTAAAAGAATATGTGGGATTACAACATTCATTTATTCATATGCTTCTTTGCTGTCTCTTCTCTCTATCTCCAAAATGGAATATGAACACCATAAAAGCAGGATTCTTATCTAAATACCTCTCTGTGGTGTCCCAGCTTCTAGAACAGTGCTTGACGCATATTAAGCATTCAAAAAACACTTACTGAAAATATGTTTCATAAATGATTTGTTATGCATAAGACATATGATTAATGTATCACTAGATATATGGCTTATTGATTAATCAATAAATTCCCCCATTTTGACGGTATTTCCTAAAGTGTGCATTTGTTCTCAGAAAAGCCTGATAAGTTTGATTATGGATATGAAAAATGAACCTTAAAGTGAAGGAGAAACTTCCTACATATACACCACTGAACTCTCCCTTTGAGATAGAATGTATTATACCCATTTCACAGATGAGGAAAGTTATGCTCAGGAAAGTTAATGATATTCACTCAAGCTACAAAATTTCAGGAGCAAAGCCAAGATTTTGCAACCCAGTGCACCTGATTCTATATACCATAGTTTACTGGTTTACTTAGGAAAAGCTGATTTCCTTATACCTTAAAAAATGAAAGTAATTCATTCCTTTAGAGAGACTATTGTCCTGATCTTGTCTTAAGAGTCAGCACAGCTGTGGATGGTCTTCTGCAATGTTAAACCTACTCTTAGAGATACAACCCTCTCACCATGTACTTCTTAGGCTTAGAGGAGCTTAAGGGACTTAAATAAGATTAAGGTGTCAGATCTACTGAGGCAGAACATAAATCAACACACATACAACCCAACCCTAAAATTCTCAACAGTTCCTAGATAAAATGCCTCCAGGAACCAAGAAGTAATTTAATTCAGTGAGGGGACCTGGGTGTAATGCAGCAGGGAAGGGTGGAGACTGGAGAGAACTTCAAAGCAGCAGCTCTGTTTGAAATAGAGCTTCTCAAACTCTAGCCACATGCACATCACCTGAAGGGTTTGACAGAGGTTGCTGCACTCACCACAGAATTTCTCATTCAAAAGCCTTAGGGTGGGGTGGGGAAAGTCCCCAGGAGATGCCAGTGCTGCTGGTCCACGGACCACACTTGGTGAACAACTGGTCTGAACTAAGCACTATCTACTCAGCTCCAGCCAACTGTTGAAAGTGAGAACTGTAGACCCCAAGAAACCTTCAGATTTTTCAAGGAACACTGAATTTCCCAGCTTATTTTTATTTTATTGTTTTACTACTTTGGGGGGCATAAGTTATTTTTAATTTTTATTTATTTATGTATTTGTACTGTAACATAGTTGATTGTCTATTTCTGTGGGGTACAGAGTTGAATATCAATACCTGCGTGCAATATGTGATGTTCAAATCCGGGTAATTAGTATATTCAACATTATACAATGTAATTGGTTTTTGTGGCCTGCAGATCAAACAGAACAAGACTTCAAGAGAAGAATGTCCAACCTCTGAGGAATGATGTGCCTAAACTTTCTTATTTAGGGGACTAGGCAAAGCATTAAGTCACATGTACCCCAAGAAAACAGAAATCAATCTGTTTTCAGAAAAACAGAAAACAGGAAAATGAAGTGAAATGGTTTGTGTTCACTTTATTTAGTCAATCCAAAATTTTAAGATGCCTGTATGTACCACAACCACAGGGTTCTCCTCACTGTTGAGGGAAAATTGCGCACATGCCCGTCCCTAACACTCAACCCTAAAAGTATCACTTGGAAACAATAAGAAAAGCTAAATTTAAAAACATAAATAATCAATGAACTCATGTTTAGGGAAGTTTATTTTGCCTAAGATAATGTTTGCAGGTACTAGTACCATCATTTCCTCCTCCCGGCCTCCTTCCAGGTAACATCAGTGCCACTTTTGAAGGGTCTCCTGGAGAGACAAAGAAGACGATGATGGTGATGATGGTGACAGTGATGCCAAAGCTTTTCAACCCTTTACTGCCTGTTTGGTGTTGGATTGAGAATATTTATCATTTTAATAAATCCTTACTAGATCCCTGTTCAGACAGTACTGTTGATACTTACTTTACAGATGAAGACTAGAGGCTAACAGATTAAGTAACTTGACCAGGAGAGTGCAGCTGATCACTGAAAGGGCTGGCATTTGAGTTCAGTCTCTAGTGTGCTGCCCGTAATTGTAGGAATCTTAGAAGCTGGGGCACCTGAGTACAGGGGACACTGGTCAGAACATAGAGATGGGTGATACCTACTTAGTTCCACTATGAAGGTATAATTTCATTCCACCAAAAGCAGCAGGCCTAAAACCATCTTGTCCTCTGATCTGGAAGCAAGGGGGGTGAAATCGCCTAACTTGCTCATCAGAAAACTCCACCTTTGTCACATTTGCATGATTAGTCCTGCATTTTAGAAGCAAGCACAATGATTCTCATCAGCTGTCAAGCAGAGTCTATTAAATTTCTTGTTCCCAAGACAGATCCCATTGATCTGTTTTACTTAGACTCGGTCTCCAGAGTAGACTTCATAACTTAGGTTTATGACTTGATCAAATGATGCAGAAAAAGAACCCCCAAAGCTAAATGATTATAGTATGCACATTATAAAGTGCTGTGTTCATGGCAGGGTATCTAACTACACAAACAGGGAATTTATCACCCTGATACAGATGGCCTAACAAAGGGTTCAGTTTCAGTCATTCAAGAAGAAGAGGCTGTGTCACATCTCTGGGAGATATATAACAGCCACACAATTGCACAGTAAAGAGACATTTACAGGGCTCCCACTGTATACCAAGCACTGAGATCCAAGGTGAACAAGGCAAAAAAAAGCCTTCGGGGGCTTGCATTCTAGTGGATGAACACATGAACCAAGTAAACTAGCACAAACTTACCTGTGAAGTAACCGAATGTGAAGTAAAAATATCAGGGAGAGTCTACATAATACAGAGCCTCTTGAGGAGATGACACTTAAGCTGAGCTCTCATGGATATATAAAGATGAGGGGAGGGGCACTGCAGGCACATGGAACAGCAAGAACAAAAGCTACAACACAAGAGGACAAGGATGAGAATGTGCAGAGAGCTGGGGCACAGGGCAGGGCTCAGCCCAAGCAGGTATGAAATGAATGGAAGGTATCATTTTCTACAAGTGCAAAGAAGAGCAAGAGCACTCTGGGCTCTCAGTGGTCCGGGAAGACTTATCGTATAGGCAGGGACAACTGTTAGGGTGTAGGTGGTATACATGAGAGGAGAAAACAGAAGTTTTTTGAGGATGAGAAATTTTAAAAAGAAAAGCAAAACCAATGTGGTTACTATTTTCTTCCATCCAAATATGGTCACTCTCTAACATGTTTTGGTGGCTGCAGATACCAATCGCTTGCCTCCACCAATCATTTCAGCCCACCCATACCTGGAAAACCTGTCTGCCTGAGGACAGGATAGTTCTCCAAATGAGGTGACCCTCTCTTAGACATCTCCCTTTCCCCCAGGGCCTTGTCTGAATTAACCCAGATGGACTCTTGAGCCAAAGAAGGCCCATGGTATTCTCTCTGCAGGGACTTTTAAATTGGAAGACAGAACTTGTTATATCAAGACCTTGGACTTGTCAGAACTGAAAGAGCACAGCAGCGTTCCTGATAGGACATTACTTAATGGAAGAGAAGAAAGAACTCTCCAAAGACCAACCGACAGATGCTGAGACCATGGGACAGCAGTACCGTTAGTCTAGGACAGACATTAGACAGGCAGATAGAGGGGCCGTGAGGTGGGGTTCCCAGGACTTTCCCATAAATGGTCCCTTTTCCGCCTAAGTCCTGGCTGGACGTACTGCCCAGCTTGAGATTGAGAAACATTCTCGTACTCTCCAAATGAACTCCCGCCTTCGCTTAAAGAAAGTACATGTAGATTTCCATTCCTGCCACCAGATGATCCTTGACTAATACAGTAAGGGTTCATACAGAAGGTATTTAGACTGGAAAAACTTGACTATCTCCAATTTAACAAGTAATTTTCAAGAGTATATTCTGTGTTCTGCAGAGGGAAGCAAGATGAAGTAAGACTCAGTTCCTGTCTCTGAAGACTTTGATATCCAGCAGGGAAGATGATCATAAAGCGAACTTATGTAAGGCAGAATCATAAAAGAGAACAACAAAAGAAAAAAACCCATAACTATGGAAGCATACACAAAAGGGTGGTTAATTGAAACTCAGAGAATAAGAGATGGCTTCATTGGAGAGGCAGCATTAAGAACTCTTGACCCTCATCAGTCCTCAAAAACATGGCTACCTTGTTATTATTTTATCAGATTCAAGAAATATTCACTCCTTAAATATTTGTAACCAGCCCAACAATAGGTAGAAATAAAAAAATAAAGTCATGACAATGGTTTGCTTGGGGGAAAGAAAAGGCTATCCATCTTAAAACTACCAAAACACATAAACCTCATTAAGGCAAATCCTCCAAGCCAGATGATAAAAAGAAAAGTGCAAGAGTCACAGATTATTAACTGGCTACAGACATCTGCTTTCAGATTAAGAGAGGGGTGGCCAAACCACCTAGGTGCCATTGTTTCAGTCCAAACACCCTATCTGAGGCTTTCAGGTGGGGTGATTCAACAGTCCAGAACTGGCTGCTGCAAGTCAATTAAAATGGAATTTTACGAAAATAAAGACTCTTCACAAACAGATGCAAGGGAAAAATACTAAAATTGCCTGCAAGACCCCAGAATTTTGTGGAATGAATTTCTTCCACCTTCTGATAGTGCTAGTTCTATTCAGTAGCTCCTCTAAGAAAAGAGATGAAGGCATCACGTTGAAAATCAAATGATCACCTAATTGTTCTCGTGGATTGGAAAGAATTGGCAATTACCTACGCCAGAAGACCTATGTTTAGTGATTACATGTTTGCATGCTCTCTGTAAAAATGCTGCATCCAAGTCAATAAATTTGTGAAGTACATTATACAGCACAGTGCATCATTCACCAAGAACTGCACAGCCAAAGAGGCAGAGCAGATGGCAAGTGAGAAAGAAATATTGATCACCATGAATAATTTTTACTAAAAAGCATATAAAAACTGGATTTTAAAATATTTCAAAATAATTTATTCACTGTGGTATCACTGTTTTACATTTCTGTTTATAAATATTTACAATGCACTACCTTCATAAAATAATTATTATTCAGTATTCACAGTAAAGAGAAAGGCATCATAGACTGTTTGTGTGTATGCCTCTACTAATCTGTGTGACAATATTTTAATTTAGCATTAATTCTCAACTCTTCCCAGTTAAACATACACGGCTTTATTTGCTCTCTGTTTCAGGTGATATTTATAGACAAGCAATATGCATCACAGTACCAGTTTTTATTTGTAGTGATTTAGTGATACAAGGGAGACACTGCAAGTTCATACTAATGTAGAATAGTAACAAGTTTTCAATGCACTTCCTATGTGCCTTAAACAAGTCAACAGAGTAACAGCAGCAAATCATAGGAATGGGCATGACCCAAAGCAATTTCATTAGCGAATCTTTTAAAGGAGAGAAAGACACTGTGGTACCACTGCAAGATGAAGAAAATAGCTAAACAGCCAATAGGGAAAGACCCCTCCTGGATGTCATATAACCATCAGAAATATCACTACATCCTGAAATGGCTCTGAAAATAAAGGTGTGCAATTGACCAGCAGAAATCTCAATATACAGAAATGGGAAGTCTTAGTATATATTCTTTCAGTTTAACATATTAGTAACAATCCTTTTTGCCACACTTCACCTTCCTTATTTTCTTTCCATTTCCTTACATTCAAGAGTTAGTGTCCTACATTCTAGATTTAGTGTCTGGCACATCTACTGAATTAAATGTTGAGCTGATTTTTAAAATAAGAATTAGTAAATGATCAGTCTTCCTGGATCTCTTTAGACTAACCAGACTGGGACCTACTAGAACCTCATTCAATATTTTTTCATTGAATATTGGGGCTGAGGGGCAATAATGGTAAGTCTGGCCAAAGATGTGGTAAGAAGGTTCTGAAATGGTTCTGCATATAGCTGGAATATTAGTACCTACAAATGTCTCTTCTTGTATGACTCTTTTTCCCTGTAGAACAAACATGAGGATGTTGTGAGCATGTGTGTGTGTGTGTGTGTGTGTGTGTGTGTGTGTGTGTGTGTGTGTGTGTGTGTGCATGACATCTAGGTGTTAGGGTAATATACACCATGTAAGTAATTAATGAAATGCAAATCAAAAATAATTCCTCATGGCCCTATTTGGAGGATGGGAATCACATGTCTGCTGGAAATGAAAACATAAAGACATACAAGACAATTCAAAGACACAACATTCCATTTTTTAATAAAGGTATGCATTTCATTAGTGCATATGCTCGGTTAAACTAAGAGGTTGGTATTTGTTCCTTTCCCCAAAAATAATGAACTTAGCAATTCTGTCTCCGAAATTGAAAAGCTGTTCTTTAATGAGCATAACATAATGTTGTGTTACTTATTTTAGGAGTAAAGAAAAAATAATTCTGTGACACTCCACAGTGACATGAAACAAAACATTTTTATTTTATTTCAGACAATATTAAAATCATTTATTGTTAAAGGAGAACTTTCTCAAATACGTCTGTATATACTTATAGATATGTGTGTGCCTGCAAATCCTATTTCAGTGGAACTGAAACATAATATAAATCCTTAACTCCCCAGAGTAACACAGTATGATCATCACCAAGCTCATTCTCCTGCCAAAGTAAATTTAAGACAAGGATATTTTTAGTAATGGATAACTGTAGGGGAATTTGACATTTAGTTATAATTGAGCAGGCAGGTTTCTAGCCAGATACCTATATTGCTTGAGATCCAAACATACATATAAATAGATTTCAGACACAGTTGTACCTTTATGCCATTTTACTCCTGGTGCCTAATTCACATACATTTATGTAGATGTTCATAATTTTTTCCTAAGTCCGAAATGAAACAGCATAGCATTGCAGGTTACAAATATTATTTTTAAATTAAAAACAATTTGAACATTTCCATCATCATTAGCTAATGGTTTATATTTTCCTCTGGGACAATAAAATCATTAAAATTCAATTTATATAACATTTACTTCTCAGAAGAGAAAAAGTCACCATTAACATTTTTCAGTTAAAAAAACCTAAGAACCTATTGGGTCACAAAAAATAAAGACTCGGTCTCATAGATGAAGGTCTGGAAAAGATCAAACATTTACTTCTCAGAAGAGAAAAAGTCACCATTAACATTTTTCAGTTAAAAAAACCTAAGAGCCTATTGGGTCACAAAAAATAAAGACTCGGTCTCATAGATGAAGGTCTGGAAAAGATCGTAGAAAAAAATAAATTTAAAGGATATGACGAATCACACACAGGTCCAGAGCAGTCAGTAATTCTTATCCATCATGTTTCCAACTTAAACCATAGATTATATCTAAGAACTAAGGTGGGGTTAATGTTAGATTAATTGCTGGGAGATGTCATTATGTACGGCCATTAAATTGAAATACTACTATGATTGTAACAATTTATTACAAGTTGATTCCATCAGACAATTATTAGGGAAGTTTCTCCTCTTCCCTAGGACACGTTGTTATTGTTCAATCAAACTCAGACTTATGCAATCTCTTTCACCTAAACTGGTTTCTCTTCAAGCATCTCCTTTCCCTTCTGACTTAAGTCCTCTACTCCACATCTCATTGGGTTATACATCCTGATCTTTCTACTTTACGTCACATAGTTCCCATAATTTCACCACAAAATATTCCCAGTGGACCACTGCTATAACTTAGCAGAAGAAAGAATAATGGATGTAATATGGGATTTCGTAAGGGAAAAAGGAAAATATCTTATGAGTGTCAGTATCTGAAAAATCTTCATCTTAAATTCTCCCCCTAGCTTCTCTAAGTCCAGTTTCCTCCCCTCTCCAATCTTGTCTGACCAAACTGTGCCACTTTACAGGGCCATAATAAATGTCGCCCCATGAATCTCTGCAGATCCCTGCTGCTTACTTCATTAAATAGAAAAGCTCTACAAGCCAACCCTGTCTTTATCTATCATTTCATCTAACACAGACCATCAAAGTGATGAGAGCAGGTGGTAGTTAGAGCTTTTCACAGCCCTAATTCCTCTGGAATCCTGTTTCCACACCACTGTCTTCCCAGCTTCTCTCAACACTGCACTCACCTGTAAGCATGTACAAATTTACAGCTAATACATTTCTCAGCACATCGTCACTAAGGGTTATAAAAAAATGACCCACAAGCATGTGATGTTTAACAGGGAACTATGTACATTCACACCTCCCAATGGTGGGGGGATAGAGAGTTGGGTGTGAATAGGATTTAGGTGCTAAAGTCAGCATAAAATGTGAAACCAAGCAGAGTATCACCAAAATTACTCCCCCAAAATCCTTTAGAAAGGCAAACTGGAAGACCAATGAGTCTGTCTTCTCCCTAGATTTCCAATCCAACACCCTGTCCAGGGGAGTACTATGTACAGTAGCTTGCTTGCTTGCTACTCAGTCTTATGTAGAAAATGCGTCTGATCCTAAATTCAGAATCATGTGGGAAAGTCACTATATGAACAGGCTGCAATATCTGAGACAGCAGTAGATGACGGGGCTCCTTGTACTTTCTCTGGGGCATATATGCTTTACAGCGGAGCAGCCCGCAGACCTGCGTGCACGGAGAGTATGCTACACAGAGGGTTGTTTGTTTCTTTCCCCTAACCCTCACGGAGTATAGTTGACCATGATGAGCTAAAAGAACAAAAGGCCATCTCCATCATCCTTCCATTGGGAGAGAAACGGCAGCAGTGAGCCCCGGGGCTAGAAATTATGTTCATGAGGTGAACAGCGGGGGAGGAGCCCAGCCTGTGGGAACTCTCCCCTCACCCACAGTCAACCACAACAATCAGGGTTATTACACTGCTTAACTGCCATTGCAATACCCAACACTCACCTCCGAGGGAGCCCCTGGGCAACCATTTAGAAGTGCTACTTGGAATGCAGAAGTGCTCACCCCTTCCTGCTGAGGCACTAATACTAGTGGTCCCACCCAGGTTTTTAAATACCAAAGGCAACCAACCATTCCTTTGCCCAAAGTACCTCCTTTCTATTTTGCCACTTTCAAGTAATACTTAATTTTCTTTTTTTTTTCTTTTTTTTGTCTTTTTTTGTCTTTTTCCGTGTCCGGCAACGGATCGCAACCCTCAGTGTCGCCCCCGTACCAGACCGGGGACCGGCAACGGGATCGCAACCCTCGGTGTTGCTCCCGCGCCTCGCTCAGCCAGTGAGCGGGAACCGGTCTGTATGTGGGATCCGAACCCTCGGGCGGGAGCGCCGCCGCGCTTCCCAAGCAGCGCACTTATCCAGTGCGCCACCGGGCCGACCCAATACTTAATTTTCTGTAGCAAAGGTGGTGCAGGTATTAGGATAATAGTGAGGCTCTGACTCAGCTGGTGGCAAGAGAAGCCTCCTGAAGGGACTAATTATGCTGAGATCCAATGCCCAAGCTAGAATTTAACCAGGTAGAGGTGGAAAGGCAAGGCTGGTGGAGAGATAGTTTCCTAGCAGAGACAGCTGTAGGTATAGGATTTGTAGGGGAAACTGTGGGCTCAATGTGGGGCAGGAGAGGTAGGCAGGGCAGGATCATGAAGAAAAGCCATTGTTGGATCGTGGAATGTATGCTGAGATGGATGGGGAGCCACTGAAAGGTGTTTTTCTTTCTTTTTCCTCTAAAAGGTTATTGACACAGGAGCCATGCAGTTATATTTCCATTTTTAAAAAACCTCCCAGATTTCGTGCAGACAACAGTGGGGTCACAAGAGAGTAAACTTGGAGAGAGGTTCAGAAGCTTCTACAGTCATCTAGGCAAGAGATTATTATTAAGTGGTGGCAGTGAGAATAGGCGGGAAATGGATTCAGGAGACATTGGGAAATAAAACTGAAACTAGCCAGCTAATGACTACTATAGCTGGAGGGAGAGAGCAATCCCAGGTTTGAGGTTAATGCAAATGGACTAACAGTTCTGTCACTCATTGGGACACTGGGACTGGAAGGACTGGAAGAGGAACAGGTTGGAGGTGAGGAAGCATAAAAGGGGGAGGCCAGATAGGGAGCTCGGTTTTAAGGTGCCCTGAGAACTCCTGCCCCTGATGTCAAGAAGGAAGTAGGCAACACAGGCCATAAGCAGCTCAAAAGGGAGACCTCAGCCAGAAATAACAAGTTGAGTGTGATCTTGGAATAGATGGCAATTCTAGCCATTATGAGGTTGCCTAGGGAGACAGTGTACAGAGTGAGAGGTGAAGGGCCTCTAGATGGATCCTTAGAGAAATTCCAATAGTTAAGGAATTTAAGGAATGACAGTGACTTGACCCTTTTATCATTCAAAGCCTTGATGTGGATAAAATGATGGCTTGTCACTCCCAGATCACACACCTTCAAAGAATTCTCCTTCACTGCTTAAAGCAAAACTGCCCACAAAAAACTCTCAAATCCTGGCTGACAGACCAGGTGCCAAGGTGGTGCCATGCAGTTAGTGATGGCTTCCTGGGGCCCCAGATTTGCAGAACCTCCTATGGCTGATAAACGTGCACTGCCTCCACATCTGAGGTCTGAGGAATAGTAGGATTCTGATTCTATCATTTTGATTTGGGTTTGAGTTACTTGTTAATACCGGTCAGACAAAGAGGACTTCACAGAACCAAGTGAACAATTTCATCAGCAACAGAACACACTCTTTCTGTACTCTGTAAAGCACCAGTAACTAATCAACTATTGTCAAGAAGAGATCCTTCCACATTCCCCAAGAAACACTTGGTGTAGACCACCTCAGCACAAGGCACTGAAACAATAGGCACTGGGGATGCCCAGAAAATTAGGCAAGTATTCTCCCCTCAAGGAGACCAGGGTGGTAAGATTGGAAGGCATCATGCTACTAAATGATCCACACCTTAACATGCAAAGAATTCCCACAACCATACAAAGATGAAGAGTGTTTGTAAAATAGATTGCCTGAAGTAAATATGCAGACTTGATGCAGTATCTACAATACTGAGTGAAAGGATATCTTTTTTTTTTTTTCCTTTTTGTCTTTTTCCGTGTCCGGCAACGGATCGCAACCC
>NW_007731371.1:75492-76751 GCF_000696425.1 Galeopterus variegatus | reverse complement strand
TTCCAAGTTCCTGCAATGGAAATTCCGCAATGACAGTGAGCAAGAGAGGAGACATGGCATGGATGGTAGACACTTGGGTTCATCTACAGAGGAAGCAGTTGTCCACACTGCAGGACAAAGGATGACTGCAAAGCCTCTGATTTATCCTAGAAATTCTGTTCTTCAACAGGATAACGTTTATAAATGTAACATGCCATGCAGCCTCTGAGCTCTCTTCCCAGTTTTGAGTCTTTATATTAATAATTTAAACCTCAGGATCTAAAAATATCCACTTTCACACTTCCTGTGGCAGGCATAAATATGGTGAAATAATTAAGGGTGTTATGTTAAATCAGCCAGTTCAGGCATGAATCAAGACATCGCAGGTGAATGAAGACTTTTTCATCCAATTACCAGCACAGGGAAACGAATGTAATCTGCCCCTAACATAACCACTGACCTTAACAACCATACAGAAAGAACCCATAGCCAATGATTTTTTAAAAATATTAGTAAGACACATTTTAGGCATGGTTTCTGCTCCTAAAGTTCTTCTTTTGGCTTCAGTCTGAAAAGAAATACCAAGAACTAGTAACCCTCTCCAACCTACAATTTATACTTTTTCTTTCAGCACTTACTTCATCAAATACCTACTATGCGTAAAACCATGGGGGAGAAAAAAAATAAGACAATTTCTGCAAGACTGGAACTCCCCAATGCTCCCACAGCCAAGCATTCAGAAAAACGCAGTTTGGAGACATAATTGTCACAAGACATATCTGCAAAGTTGCGTGGGCACAAGAGGGAACAAGTAGGATGGCAGCTACTCGGAGATGGGAGAGAGCTAAGAGCAAAAAGAATGTCAGGAAAGATGGAAGACTTTAGAGCAGGCGTGGCAACCATCTACAGAAGCAAGCTCAGAAAGGACCTTGTAATCCATGCAAAGTAATTTAAGACTTTATGTTACTAGCAAGGCAAGGCCATTCAGGGATTTCTCTGGAGGAAGCATCCTGATCAATCATCTTTGCTATATTTCCTAGATGATTTGAAATATTGAAGGCAGTGGTTAAAAACCAAAGGCGTTTTAAAAAGAAAAGGCTTAGGAAGGGAGAAAGTTCTATTGCCTGAGCTGCCACTTGCCACTTGTGAAAACTTAAGTTTCTTTTAACCTCTCTCACAAATTCCTCACATGTGAAATTAGGATGATACAGCGTACTTCAAAACATTCGTGGAAAAGTAGAATTAAAAGATAATATATTTTTTCCATGAACTTTTTTTTT
>NW_007731371.1:67783-74651 GCF_000696425.1 Galeopterus variegatus | reverse complement strand
GTTGTTGTTGTTGTTGTTGTTGTTTGGTTGTTGTTTTATAAGCCATCAAGTCATGCTCTAAAGAACTAAGACCTTTCAGGGAAAAAAAAAATCAGGCCATGGTCGAGACCATTTGAGCATTACCATTAAAACCACTACATGTTCAGGTCTCACGGCACTTTTTTTGCTTATGTTTTTCACCCAGTGCCTTTGCCTCTTTGTTGGAGTGTGAGCCAGTGGAGCTCTGTTGCTGAAGTAAAGAAGAAATGCCTTTCTCTTTCCCTGACAGCTATATTCCCACTGTGACAAAGATAATCATAGACATTAAAAGTGGTAACAAGCTATTAGATCATCAACTCGGTGCTTCTTTCAGGGCAGGCAAAGTATCTAAAATAACACAGTATCATGTATCATGACTGCTTTCTCAAAGGTAAATATATTAACTCTCACTCCCAATTAACAAAAAGGCTCTTCACACACCTACACTAAATCCCTCTGTGCTTGATCAAATACTCCATGTATCCACTGTCAGCCTCCTCCTGGGAGGTATTCAAACCTCTCTCCATCCTTCCCTTCCCTTTCTCTAATACACCCAGTCTCCCGTTCCCTTCATTAGTTTTCCCACTCCAGCATCAGTCAACCCCACTCCCCTTGATTGTAGCTATAGTAACCAATCACGCCATATCTGGAGAACATACCCCATGCTTGACCCCCCAACAATAGCATGAGAATGTTATAATTTCTATGGAGAAAGTGATTTGGAGGTGATGTCTGGAATGATGTCTGGCCTCAGTAGGTGCTCAATAATTCTTTGTTGAAAGGATGGCTAAATAATGAATGAATGAATGAATGAATGAATGAATGAATGAATGAACAGACCTCAGTTTCTTTCTTATTCCCTATAGGGCAGGTGTTTTTCTTGCCTGGTCAGCATCAATTCTTCTCCTTCCAATGACAAACTCAGATTTTCCTTTTGGGAAACTCTTCCCTCAATCCATATTCAGTCTTTCTGAAAGGCAAGCAAGGTGTCAGGACATGCTCTGAAAGAGGAGGCAGGCAGAAATCCAGACCAAGCAATTAGACACATTTATCCCTCTGGATGCAGACAGTGACTGGTCCAAGGATAGGACCTTTGCAGGAAATTTTAGAGAAAAGAACTGTTGTTCTATTGGCATTGCAAGTATTAACGATAATTTAATTCCAGCAATGCTGGGGACCACCATGAGGAAAGGGCTGCCTTGAAAGAAAGCCAACCCAGGCAGAGGCACCCAGCCAAGCTGAGAGCTAGAACCAGCCCCAGACTTCTCAGTTACTTCAGGCAATAAATTTCAACTTTTGCTTCAGCCCAGTTTGTCCTAGATATTCTGTTACATGCTCCTGAATGAGTCATAACAGATACGTGTACCTCCTCATCTTCACCTGGGCAACCTCCAGTGCTTCAGATTTCCTATATATCACTGACATTCCTTCACTGAGTACCTCTCTGCACTTTATCTCAATCTGTCATTCCCCAATTGCCCAGGCATTGGTCAGAACCCTTCGTGCTGAAACGAATCCTTCCCTGTATCATGTATTCTATATATATCACTGACATTCCTTCACTGAGTACCTCTCTGCACTTTATCTCAATCTGTCATTCCCTAATTGTCCAGACATTGGTCAGAACCCTTCGTGCTGAAACGAATCCTTCCCTGTATCATGTATTCTATAATGTGTAATTCCTCAGGTCTTTTCCATTGTAAGGTGGTTTCATAAATTGTAAATTTTTAAACAATCATTCTATATACTTTGAACAGATGCTCATTATACAAGCCAAACACAAAAGTGACCTTTAATCCACCTTAGTTTATCTCCTTCTGCAGGCCCACAAATTAGCATGGGATCAAAAGCCCGAATGCCGGCACAATTAAGCTGGACTAATTACCATTGCTAATAACAGCACTGTCACCCTGGTCAGTCCACTTTGCTGATTTTAAAAAGAAACCTGGGCGTTTTCTATAAAGGAATAAATCTCTGCTGAAAACCTCTGAAACTCTTCCTTACTTAACCCCAGCATACATCCCTCAAGAAGGGAATTTAGCAGAACGCTCTCTCCTTTATTAGGAGCTGTCATTTCTCATCATACCATGTCTAAATTTGTTCAAATGTTTTCACTAATTTTCAATAATCTGGTAAAAATGTTCTATAAGAGAGAAGATACCGCTAAGAACTCTAATGTAAGAACAAGCTCATGTCCTACAAATTTAGTGTGCTTCGAAAGGTCTTTGAAAGTTGAAAGTAAACAGATGTCTTCAAATTTCTGCAACAGAAAAGAGCAGTGCCAAAATAGCACACTGATGCAGTAAGCGACACTAATTACTGAGCTCAGGTATTTTTGGCCTCTCATTTACAAAATCAAGACTGAGCTAAATCCACAGCAATGGAATACCATACCTATACTTGGCTTACCTGTGGACGAGCATCTCATCTGCATTAAAGCATGCACACTGCACCTCATGCTGTACAAAGGCACTTCTCAAGGTAGGAGCAGACAGACATCCTATCAAGTAGGCCCACAGAAAAGAGAAGGATAGTGGAGCCTGATGCTCTCCCTTCAATCTTCTTAATTATAACCTAAGTCTTTATAAAATCGCTTCTAAATTAAATCTTTCTCTGCTCCCTAAATTAAATCCTTCTCTGTTCTCCGTTCCAAACCTCTTAGGCATAGCAGGAATTAACATTTTTATTTATCACATTAAAAAATGTTTTTTTGTTTCTCCGCTCCTGCCAATAATGGAGTTCCTTTCAGAGCAGAGCCTTGATCACACATCTGATAGAGCATTTGAAACTTATTATCCAGTGTGATTTTATTTACTGCTCGGGAGAGTAGCGCTGACTTTGGGATTGTATGAGGAAGATACAAAATATTAATCCTCAGATGAGTGTTAATAAACCTTCCAGCAAAGTTTTCTTTTTTGTGCTATCTGAATATTTAATAGTTGAATCAACAAGTCCAGTAGTATAAGTAACAACTTTGATACAAAGAGAGAGATAATAGTAAAAAAAAAAAAAAAGAATATGAATCAATCAATCTGGAAACTTGGCTGGCAGAGGAGAGCTCATGTTGACAGTAGTGTTTAATAACTGTGCAGCTGGGGCAAGCCTCTTCACGATTCTGCACTTCATTTCTCTCACCTATGAGACAGGAATAGCAATCACGTCTACTGCTATGCCTGCCCCCACGATCACTGTCAGTTTTAATCCTATATTCAGAGTTCTCACGACAGTGCCTAGGTACACATTAGGTGCTCAATAAACAGTAGCCCTTGTTGATCTTATTAATTTAGCAAAGTTATTTGAATAGAAATAACAAATTTATGATTGCAGAATGTCATCACAGTCTGCCAGACAATTTTATACAGTCATTCTTTCTGGCTCAGGTGAGTTTACTCAGTCTTCCAGCTGCACCTCCATTTAAGTTTTCCTTTTAAGGACTTTCAGTGTCAGCTGGATCAGATGTGTGTCAAAAGTATACACAATCTCCTACCAGATTAGGAAGTTCCAGGTACTGTACTTACAATTTGTTGGTCAAGACTGTACAATTTACAACTTGAACTGATATTCTATTTAACGGTTCCTAACTCAGCTCTGCCCATTTGCTATCCATGGCAGGTGCATTTCATAGAAGAGTCAGATGAAGAAAAGAAAGAGAAACACACCCACTATATGGAGGCCTTCATGACACACACATGGTTGAACAGAATTCTATTCTTTCTCAGCAGAACCACTGCAGTCTATAGGACAGACCACACACAGCTCCTTACAGAACACCTCTAATGCCATAAGGAATTTCACTCCAGGGGAAACCAGCTAGCCGATAATGCCATCCGGTCTGTTTCCCCAAAATTTTTGATTCGGTAGCTAAAATCATACAGATAAATTCTAGATGAGAGTAATTTTTTAAAAAAATACCAGAGGCAGTTTACAGCTAGTGATAGTACATTCCAGACACAGGAAAAGAACTGTAGATTAAAATTGAAAAGAATTTTCTTTCAAGATTACACTTCAGCAAAGCAGAGGCTGGCAACTATCACAGCCATTCCCCCATGAATCCAGTGGGCTCAAACTCACAGTTTGATTATTGTATAGCATGAGCTTCTCTGGCCCTGTGGAAAAGGGAGTTTCAGGCTGTGATAAGGTCAAAGAAACTGAGAGGGACCTAAATTCACTTTCATCTAATCTCCAGGCTTCCACTGCAGCCAGGTGACTGTGAGGTCTGAGACAAGGGCTGGAGGAAATGAGGACGCCAGCTGAAGCACTGTGTTCATCCACGGTACCATGCTGCATGCCACCTGCCACATGCCACCAAGAATCACCCCTGCCGATCCTAATTACAGGAGGTCATCAGCTGTAAGATGCATCCCAATTACAGGGACACTAATACATGAAAACTACATCATACAACTCAGTGGCTCTCAACCGGTGGTGATTTTGCTCCCCAGGGAACATTTGGACAACATCTGGAGAAATTTGGTTGTCACAACTGGGAGGTGATATATTGGCACCTAGCACATAGAAGCCAGGGATATGCTGCTAAACATCCTGTGATGGGCAGGACAGCCTCCACGACAAAGAATTAGCCGGCCCCAAATGCCAATAGTGCCGAGGTTGAGAAACTCTAATATAACTGATGAAATATTGTATCTTGTTTGCTGCTGGAGCCCAGGCATATAGCATATAGCTTTTTTAAAAAACAGAAATTACTTTTAGCATAAGCGGACTAAAGGAAGTATAAAGAGATAACCACAGATTTGAGACTGCCTCCTAAACTCTGCTTCTTGGTTTTCTCCATTCTCTAGACTTGGGAGTGGTGATCTCTACCCCATCAGTTAAACAGCAGCTAGCCAGTCCTCTGGGAGCATAAGCCCTGTCATTTCATTTATGCTTTGTTCAAAGGGACCCACACTAAGTGGCTGGTATAAAAAATTTCTAAGTATCCCATCAAGAGAATGATAATATTTTAGGGCATGATGATGGTGGTGGGGGTGGTGAGGGTGGTGGTGGTGGTGGTGGTGGTGGTGGTGGCGGCCAATCAATGACATGATGAAAGCTCCCCTGTATTAAGAACTTATTAATTGCTATATGTTTTTCAGTACTGCACAGGTAGAGTAACCCTACAAAGTAAGGTCTATTATATGTATTTTTATTAGTATTTATATATTAGCATTCTCAGAAAGCAGGCTCTGAACAATAAAATGATATGCCCAAAGTCCCAGGCAAGGATGTGGTTAGGCCAAGAACCTTAAAACTCCAATCTCTCATTCAATTCTCTTCATACTATAAGAATCTGTATCTGTTTTTTACATAGGAAATTTTCTGCATCTGGTGCCAAAACATTAGGGGAAAAAAATTGTAATAAAAATAAAGGCATATACAACAACTCATTTGAACTTTAGAATAAACCACTGGCATACCTGGAGTATTCAATGCTGCAAAGTCAGAATTCTGCAACTGGCAAGTAGATCTACTCCTAGATGGGAGACAAAAATCTCTGTACGTAGGTCTCTATATTCCAATGAGAAATACTGCCGTTTTCCCTACTGGCAAACAATATTCTGAAAGCCTGAGATGACTACTTCAAGGAGATTTCACTCCTTACTTCCTATTATAATTTATGTTTCGGAAGGAAGTTTATAAGTTTTATATAAAAATCACATTTTCTATTTCCCACAACAGTTAAACAAACAAACAAAAAAGTAGTAGTTATTTAATGGAGAAGTAATACTTTTGTTTCAAGATTTTAGGCAGAGTTTCTATGTTAGAGTGAAGATAAAAATAATTGAGAACTGTCCGGGTCTGGGTGTAAGGCCTAGCTCTTTTGGTTAATAGCTGTGTGATTTGAGGCTAGTTCACAAACCTCTCTAAGCTTCCGTTTCTTCATCCTTAAAGAGACTGAAATAATCACCATCATTATCTATCTCAAACACTGGTTAGAAGAATTAAATGAGATATACAAATATACACAGCACAGTTCTTAGTATAAAGTAGACAAGAAATATTTGTTGGGCCTGAATTTGATCCAATAATAAAGTCACCAGATAAAAAGGACCGTGCAGTAAACTTGCATGAGTAAGCAGGGTCAAGGGGAATACTGGGTATTCTTGGTCTAATTTTTGTTTTCTGTTATTTGATATGTATACAGAAAAAACAGGTATTTTACTTCCTATTAGCTCTGCTATTTGGAAGATAACAGCAAATGTGTGGTGACAAACAGCAACTGATACTTGGCCTCTGAGTTAGAAGGCAGTAGAGACAGATGGGGACCATGGCTAACAGGACAGAACACATCCAGGTAAACAGGACAACCTTTGGCTGTGGCTAATTTTTGACATAATGCAAAGTATTCTGACTTTTTAGAAAAATGAAAGTGTGTTTTTACATTTTGGTTAGCATCAAATAGTTCTTTAAAAACAAAGTGTAAGACAACCAACTGAGTGTGATTCAAGCTGTTTAAGAACCATATACAGCCAAGATGGCCAATTTAAAAACCACTCTAAAAGACCAAAAAAAGAAAGAAAAAGGGCCGAATCTAAGTGGTCAATTCAGCACAAACTAATCATCTGGCTCTCTGACATTATCCCTTATAGAGAATCATAATGGTGAGAGTCATACATTTCAGGCATTGGGCTAAGCCGTTTACATGAATGAAGCGTGTTCGGTGATTACAGAACAATGATTCCTGTGTTATTATGACAATTATGGTAATTATCATAGAGTCGTAATTAATGATCATCTCTGATCCACACAAGTTTGTGAGATGCAACTTTTCTTCCTATCTAACACAAAAAGAAAAATGTGCAGAGGTGTAAATTAATTTGCCCAAGAAGACCCAGTAAGTAATGGCTGGTGT
>NW_007731371.1:58922-67115 GCF_000696425.1 Galeopterus variegatus | reverse complement strand
AAAAACTGCTCCCAAACAAACACAGTGCAAGTCTGACTGCTAGTCTGCTCTAATGTGCACAGCACCCAAACAACTGTCAAAATGGTGAGTGTGGATGCTGCAGCTATACCAAGTTCTGCTTTTCCTAGTTGCTTCTATAATTTCTACATATTATAATTGAAATGACACTTACACTGAACTGCAGTGGGTCACTTCAAGCAAATATTACTGATGTCCGAATCTACTTTTCCATTCATAGATAAAGAGCAGTTTTTACATTAATTATAATGGGAATTAATAGCCACTTATAAAAGTTTTCAGCCCCAAAGCAAAAATCTGGAAACCAATTACAGCTGGATATTGAATGATTAAAATGTTAAGTAATGATAATACTGCTCCTCATTCCAGAAGATCTACCTGTTCATTTCCTCTAGAAATATAGACAACTGTAATAAAAATTTTACATTTTCCATTTTAGATAGTTTTGTATAAAGCATAGAGCAACAGCAAATATTCCAACTGACCACACCCTAAATGAAAAAAAAAATGGTAACAGATTTCATTAGCAGACTCTTCGGAAAGGTTATTAGGAAAGATAACTAACAAAAATTTTACATTTTCCATTTTAGATAGTTTTGTATAAAGCATAGAGCAACAGCAAATATTTCAACTGACCACACCCTAAATGAAAAAAAAAAAAATGGTAACAGATTTCATTAGCAGACTCTTCTGAAAGGTTATTAGGAAAGATAACTAACATATGTGGAGCACTTACATATTTCAAACACGGTGATATTCATCATAGAGTGCTGAATGCTAAACCAATTTCCCCTTTCTACTGGCATTTACAGATTCCTCAAGAAAACCTAAAATAGATTTTGATTCATAATAAATTTCAAATTATATAAAACTCCAGGGAAATATATGAGGCATACCAAAAGTCCTTATCCAGATCAGAAAGTTTCTAATTCGCAGGATATGATGGTACAAATGCTTTCTTAAAACCCATTTTTAAAGATTATGGTCATATAAAAAAGTTTACAGACCCATATCATGTGGTTATCCAAGCAAATCTGGAAAATTTAGACAAAGTAAAAGCAAAAGGCAGGAAAAGGGGGAAGGAATCAAAAGCTGTCCAACTCTGCTCCTTTGCATGAAGGTAAAGAAAAAAAAGCTGTCTGGGGGGAAAAAAATAGCTTTGATAAAATGAGTCATTCAGATTTGGTTAACTACAGAGAAAAGAAATTTAAATAAAAAAGAAAAGTATCTTTAAAACCTTTACTAAGATAAGATAGATAACTTCAAATGCAGTCTTAGAACAGTGGGAAACCTTAAGTCCAGACAGAAGGAAAAGGTGGTATTACAGTTTTAAATTCCAATAAAAGCACTCATGGCAAATTTCTATTCTAAGATAATTCACTGAAGAAGAAAAAAATTCCAAGATCAAATGCAGGATTGTTTTTCCTTTTCATTTACAGCTTAAAAGCTTCTTGGCAGCACCAGGAATCTGTCACAAAGGGTGAAAAATTGTGCTTAATAGATAATTTTAAGACTTTACTCAAAAGATGTTAATAAATATACTGAAGCTGGGAGTTGGAAGTGGCACGAGCAGTTCGATGAGCACAATGTTCTCCTTTTGCTGTCACCTGTTATAAATCTAAAAATGTGATCACTCTGACTGCATGTTTCTTGCCTCTAAAATAAGCAAGGAGCTGTGAAAATGTTTCCAAGTTTACAAGCCTCAAAGAAGAGAACAGAGAATTCATAAAGTGCAATGGCTTCAGCTGCCTTCATCAAAGGCAAGTTGGTTTTACATATTTTAAGCATTTGCTCTGAATAGTGGAAATACGATCAGCTTTAAATCCTCAATGAGGGCAAGGGTGTTGCTCAAGGCTTCTAAGACTCTTGATAGGATAACCAATGTCTAGAGATGGCCTGGCCAGAACCTGGGTTTGGTTTACAAGAGGACTGAAATTCACAATGTTCAGGATGTTAAAGAGTCCAGCAAATCTTGCACAAAGTACGTTGCAATTCAAAAAGACAGTCTGCAAAAGTGGTGAAACCAGAGTAAAAATAAAATGGCCAGTAGTTCTCACATTAAAAGGAACTGGCAGGGGAGTCAAAGTTGGGAATCAAAAGGACAGTTTGCAACAATGGTGAAACCAGGGTAAAAATAAAATGGCCAGTAGTTCTCACATTAAAAGGAACTGGCAGGGAAGCCAAATCTGGTGGGCATATTCAATCACATCACTTGCCTAGAATGACTCTCAAAAAAGCAGTCCCTCACACAGGTTAGGTCTCCTCCAAGGCTTGCGTCTTTCAAGGAAAGACTTCAGCAACCAAAATATCCTGAGTGCTTTCTTTTGATTCTACCTCTCATCTAAATGACAGGGCAACAATGCACTGTTTAGAGATGACTCCTATTTTAGTTCACAGCATCCGAAGGGATGTCTCAAAAGAAAGCCTTGTCTGCCTGGTCATTTGATTTGTAAGGTACCTATGAGGAGTAAAAGCATTTTTTAAGTGTACATCACTTTTCTGAACTTCTTCCGGGATCAAATTTTGCTTTTAAGCCAAACATTCTATTCCCTAGTATTACCTTTAGAGGGGGATGTTTTTGCAGTGGTGGTTTTTGATCAATTAAAACCACAGAAGGTTTCCTTCCCCATTTTCTCTTCTGGTCATTCTCTTCATGTGTCTGACATAAATAACAAACACGTTCCACATCCAGAACTTAAGGATCTGAGCCCTCACTGTATTTTCCTGTTTCTCAGCAGAGAAGTTAAGGAAAAGCAAAAAGGCATGATTGAAGCGATGTAGATGCAATGAAATTCAGCCCTTCCCAACACTGGTCAAGGCCAAGCTTCAAGGCCACCAGTGAATACAGTTGAGCTCAATGATTGCTCAAGAGCATGAGTTCTGGATTAAGACCACCTGGTACTGAATCTCAACTCAGAAGAGAAATCTTGGGTAAGTCACTCCCCTCATGTAGCCTCAGTTTTCTTAGAGAGAACAGAAGCAGTACCTACTCCACAGGATTATTACATTAAATATTCTACATGAGGGGCTTAGAACAATGCCCAGGATGCCAAGGGTTAGGTGAGAGTGGCTAATGTTAATATAACTCTAAGATATATATAATTACTATATACACAGCACCTCCTTGGATTTAAGACATTTTGCAAATATGTAGTAAATGTAACATTAAAAAGATAAGAAGGTGAAGGCATCTGAGAATGAGAATAAAAAAAGATGAAATCAGCAACAAAGTAAGTGGTCAAAATGAAACCCTACACAAGTGCTAGCATGGTAACAGCTATACAAAATGGACCACTGACTAGCTACCCCTTATGCCTGGGCTCTCTGCACTGCTTAGGTGGTGTTTCTCCCAGCTTCCAGAGAAGGATCAGGAAAGTCCATTCCTTCCACTTGCCATGAAGTTTGTCTAATGTGTATTTTTGATGGAGCAGGGGGTGTGGGTGGGTGGGTGTGCACATGCCACTCTGTGACACACAGAAAGAAGCTGCAGTCAGAGTTTGGAGAAGACAGGGTGTCCATCAAATGCACATTAAGCAGACTGCTTTCTGTCCATCTGTTGCTTGCAAAACAGACACACAGAAAGAAGCTGCAGTCAGAGTTTGGAGAAGACAGGGTGTCCATCAAATGCACATGAAGCAGACTGCTTTCTGTCCATCTGTTGCTTGCAAAACAGAGAAGCTGTGCTCCATTCTGTAGATCACACTTTTAAACGACAAATGAGCAAACTGGAATGTGTTTAGAGGTGAGACAAGGATGGGGGAAGGAACTCAGATTATGAAAATGTACAACAGTTAAAGGGAAGAGGGTGCTGGGCCTGGTGATGGGGGAGGTGGGGAGAGGTGCAAGCTGCATGTGGAAGCCCTCTTCAAATATTCATGGGAAGGAGAAAGCGGACATTCTATAAACCCCTGGAACAGAAAGAGTAATGGAAGGATGGTCAAAGGGATGTGTTTGGAACTCCACACTAGCAAGTTCCAATGATAAGATGGGCTCCATTTCATTCATTCATTAAACAATACATTTCACACATTGATTATGTGTCAGCCACTGATTAGATCCTCAGGGACATGACACTCAACAGGACAAATAGGCTCCCCCATGGTGAGAAGATTATAGAATATGTCAACTCGTTTGAACAAAATGAGTAACAGAACCCCCAAGTTTTACCTGGGCTAATGGTCTCCCAACCTCAAGACTACATTTCCCAGCTTCCCTTGCAGCTAAGTATGCACAGGTGAGTAAATTCTGACCAACAGGACAATGAGAGCAACACATGCTTTTATAGGGAATGGGACTTATTCTCCATTTGTACCTTCCAGCTGGCTAGAATGTAGATATGATGGGGGAAATGTGGCTCCAACCTGAGATCATGAGATGTGCTGTGGGTGGCATAGCAACAAGACAGGAGTAGTCTGGATCTCCAACACAGTCACCCTGAATTGCTTGGGTACAGACTATACATGAGAACAAAAGTCACTATATTGTTTAAGCCACTGTTACTTGGGCATTGTTACAGCAGATGAGTAGGATTCCAAATACACATGCCTAGATTTTGTGAATGGCAGAGTCAACATTAGAAAAACCAAGCTTTTTAGAAAATGCAAGAATATAATCCACTTTATAAATTGCTTAGGCATCCATTTCCTGGGGCATTCTGACATTCGTCAGAATATGCGGTGTCAGTGATCCTATTTCTAATTCATATATATATATGAATACATATGCATATATAAAACTTCATGTGATGAGAGCTGTGCTTAAGATTGACACCTTTCTTTTCATTCTAGCTAGGATATATAACTTAGATACACATCTCCCCCTCCACTGAGAATCTAAATTCCCAGAACAAGCTAAGTGTTCTCAGAAAGTGAGGCAATTATAACTGCATCTTTGAGTCCATGAAATATTCAGGCACAGAAACACAGGTGCAGGAGTGAAAGACTGGGCCCAGCCCAACCCACATGTGGCTCACCTGCAGAGAGGAAATTTGCTCTCCTTGGGCTTGATGGCACAGATATCTAACGGGGTGAATGTCTGCAATGGAGACTATTTTCAAACTAGCTGATATACTGATTATATGTTTGATATAAATGTCAAAGAGAGAAAAGACTGGTATCATTGAGGAGACAAGGCAGAATCTACTCATCATTTCCTATGGCTACTGGTGAGATACAGAATATTTAAAAAATCTCTGGAAAAGGTAAAGAAACAATGTGACTAAAGAGCAGTGGAAGAGGGGAGACAGTTCACACGGTCAGTGTGAATGACACTTTGAAGATTTTAGATGGTCTTTTCCAAAAGTGTAGTGCTACCAAATAAAGCAAAAGGAGTGACATGATAACAATCAATTAATCAATGAGTGAAAACTGTTCTTAACAGCCAACATTTCCACAATCGATTATACTTGCCAGACACTGTAAGCAACGTGTACTCTGTGAAGAATCTCATCATATTTCCTGAGCTGTGAACTGTTATCGTGGCTGTTTCATAGATGAGGAAACGGAGGGTTGCAGAGATTTGTTCATTCATAATATATTTAGTGAGTGCCTAACAAGTACCAAGTACAATTACTAATTGAGAGCAAAAAAGGTAAAATCTGACTTCGGATACCTACACTGTAACTTCAGAAGGCACAACCCCGTATCCCAGCCACATTTTGATTGGTCACCAAATTTTTAGGACCTGATTATTGTTATTAATTTTCAAACCTGAGGTTGAAGAGAGAATGCACCTTTCCATGTAGACCCAGCCTCCATCATTTCCTACTGTCTTACACCTCCCATGTTTTGCATATTTAGAATCCCTGGCTGGCTTCTGCAGACTTTTGCTTCAGGGACTCCAATCACAGATCGCAGCACAGGCTGTGCTCCAACAGTTTTGCTTGTCTGACCACAAATTCTTAGCCATATGGGCTTCCTAATTGGCAGTCCCTCTCCAGACAGCCAACTAGACCACTCTGGACTTTTGCTTCTTCAGCTAAAAGTGGTTTCTTCTAGCTCTAGTCTTGGTCAAGATTAGCCTTCCTCATGGCTCCGAGACATCACCTGCCTCTCATGAGCTACCGAGACAAGGAGGAGAACGTGAGCAGGCAACACCTGAGAAATCCACAAGAGAAAGCCAATCAAGATCAAAGAAAACAATGAGAGGAGAGAATTGTTTCTGCCTACATGACCAAGATTTCCATGGTGGTGGTGGTGGTTACAAGTGTTGGGGTCAACAGACATGGGTTCAAAACCTACCTCTCGCCCTCACTGTACAATATTGCCAAGTCTCGTGACCTCTCTGGGCTTCTATTCCCTCAGCTGTAAAGTGAAAATACAACACATGACAATGTTGGCTTGAAGACTAGCTGTGATAATGTAAATGAAATCAAGAAAACAGTGCCTTGCACAGGGTAAGAACTCAGCAAATGACAGTATTGGATGTTTTTATATTTGACCCTTCTAAAGGCTGATGCCAAAGGCACTTGGTCAGCTCAGGCAGGGAAGCTTATAATATACTTAAGTATTCATATTCTCCTACATCTTCCTCCTAGCTAAGACGCCCGAGGCTGACAAAAATAATCACACTATTTGTGATCCTATGTTTATGCAACAGAAATGAAATGGAATTTTATGGTCTGCAGTGTTCAACACCAATGCCCACACTGGGATAATTCCATGAGTGCTGTGTTACAAGAATCTATGCAATACCCAATCCAAAGATGCAGCTCTCAGGCCAGCAAAGATTTACTAAACTATTGGCTTAAGAAAGGAGCGAGTCAGAAACATACCTATAGACCTCATCTTACCTGCACTAAGCAGTAGATATTTAGTTGACCTGTAGAGTAAATACACTCTTATTCATTTTAAAAGAGCAAACAGATTATGGCATGGGAAAATACTGTCAGCAAAAAAACATGTTTTAAATAGCAAAAAAAAAAAAAAGATGAAAATACAAATGATGAATAATTGCCATATTTAGGGGTATAGTCAATGTTGTCAGTTGGTGAGAAAGGAAGACAACACAGAAGAGCAGTGTTTCCAGCAGGAGCTAAAAAACTTTAGGCCCAAGGGTCTCACTTTGGAGCTAAGAACAGGAACATCATGTTGTTACTAAAGATGAGAGTTTGTTATAATATCCATCCAACAACTCACATGATTACACACTGAAAAATGATAGCATGGCCATCATTCTTGAACAAACTCCTGGCATTCATTTTTTGGAGGGGGGAGGCATGAGTGGGAGGATATTCTTTTTCTTAAGCCACCAAGTAGTAAACAGCATTAACTCTATTGTCAGTTTGACTCTGCTTGAAAAATGTAATCAGGGTGGACTATAAACTTAAATACCGCACTCTCTGGGCTGAGGGAAAGGAGGCTATGGCATGGTCAGAGAAGGGGGGGAAGACAGCTCTCAGAGGACAGGGAGGTCCTGGCTCGTGCTTGAGCACTAACCCATTTGGGGCCAGGCACGCACACTGCCCTTCCAGAAGATGTAGTGAGCTTAGCTTATCTCTGCAGGCAGCACAGAGGAACGTGGTCACGATGTAGCAAGGCAAGAATCTAAAAAGACTGTGGATGCACCACCACCTTGAAGTATACATGAAATGGAGAAGCAATTTGTCTGTGCAGAACAATATTCTATTTATCAAATATTGTCAAGCAGGATGCCAGAATAATGAATGTCTCCTCCTTTAAACATTAAAATTATAATTACTTAAATAATTTGGCACCCATTCAACAAACATGTATTGAGTGCTCGCTACATGGGGGGGCGGGGGGGCAGAGGGTAGAGCCATGATCAAGACAAGTTCTCTCTCTCAAAGAATTTACATGCCTGAGGAGGAAATGCAAAAAACAATTCTGAAGCAGCTAAAAACTTAGCCACAGCAAGGAATGAACCTTTATGCAGAAATGCTGAGAGTAAGAAAGAGCTCAATATCACGAGTCATCCAGAGCCTTCCAGACACAGGGAGCAGAGAACAGAGGCAGATCAAAGCAGAGCAACGTGGCACAGCGGTGAGTGCTGTGGGGCCTGGAAGACACGTTGGGGGCCAGCGGGAGCCATGTCACAGGGCCCACCGGGCACAGGCAGGCTCTGGACCCTTCTAAGCAGTGAGTTATGGGCTGCACTGCCACCTTCTCCATGCTCTCTTTTGCAGTGGTTCAACGGCAAAATTACCAGGGTTATTTC
>NW_007731371.1:49211-58330 GCF_000696425.1 Galeopterus variegatus | reverse complement strand
GCTGCACTGCCACCTTCTCCATGCTCTCTTTTGCAGTGGTTCAACGGCAAAATTACCAGGGTTATTTCCTTATGATGCCCACAATGATGCTGGTCCCACAAAAAAGAGCCACATTCAGAGCTTTGAGGTCTTATTTTTCACACACCTTTTCTGTATTCTCCGTCCTTTCTGCTTGTAAGTTGTCCCTAACTGGCTGATGACAAATACAGCTGTTCATAGTAAGTCAAAAGTTAGAGGGAACGTATAAGGTCCAGTCCTACAACCCCACAGAGAACTGATGCAACCGTCCATCCATCCGTGTGCTGTGAGTTCCTCTGCGCTCTCCTGAGACAGGCAGCCACAACTCTGACCTCCAGAAAATCACCAACACTCTTCCAGATGGAAATTTGTTCCATCTGGTGTCTCTGAGTCAAAATGTCTTTCAAAGTCACACTTGAAGATAAGAAGCCACACAAGATACAGAACACAATTTATATAAATTACAAATCTTCTATATTCAAATCTTCCTATAAACATGCACATCTGATATAGGTAAGATGGCTGTCACGTCAACTTTTGTGCCTACAGCTGTATTTATAGATACAGTGTAGGTAGCTCCATCTTTATCTTTCCCTATAAATACTTAAACTGGCAATTGTCAACCAGATCATGGAGAATTTAAAAGCAATTTGTAGGAGTAAAAAAAATACCACCTTCTCTGTTATTCTATCATTAAGTATGTCAATATCTAAGTACCAAGAGCAAAAAAGGTGGCAATTGTCAACCAGATCATGGAGAATTTAAAAGCAATTTGTAGGAGTAAAAAAAATACCATCTTCTCTGTTATTCTATCATTAAGTATGTCAATATCCAAGTACCAAGAGCAAAAAAGGCATTATTAAACCTTTAATTAAAACCTGATATTTCATTACACTGAAAATTCAGTGCCCTTTATTTAATCTAAACTGGTACCCCTGACTCTGTATTCAGATAATGCAAAAGAAATAAAGAAAATAAAAAGCAAGAAGCTAAAACTGTACACATGAAAACTTTAATGCAGTTCAAGGTCAAAAGGATGTCACACCACAAAGAACCCACTGCCAGCTCTTGCTACTCAATCACTGCATTCCACAGAGCTAGAGCATGCAGTGGATGTCTACACTAACTCCGAAGTGTAAGGCTCACATAGTGTCTCAAAAACAACCTGTGCTTCATTTTTCAAATGTATTTCTGTTAATCCCAAGTCACAACTAAAATGAGTTTAACAATTTAATTCATTACCTTTTGGGCAGGGATCCACAATGAAAAACTCACATCCAAAGGACAATTTGGCTCAATTAATGGGCTTTTCTCAAAGGAAGCACACAATGAAAAGCATATGGAATCAGAATGAGCTATTCATTTTACAATTAGGGTTGAGTTCCAGTCTAGGAGAGGAAACTTAGGACTAATCTGGGGTCATTTGAAAATCACTGCATTAAAAGAGAATGCCACTAAAGAAACACTCAATCTTGTAAAAGCAATGTAATTTTTTTCAAACTGAAACATAATTCTTCAGTAAACCAGAATTTTATAATGTAAAATAGCACCTCAATCTTCATTCCCAAAGCGAGAACAACCTCTAGGAAACAAAGTGGCTCAGAAGTCTCACATGGGTTATTTTTTTAAAAACAATACCTTATGCATGCAATAGATGGCTGATAACATCTTTGACATGTTTTTGGTAGCGCTAAATGTCACATTAAATAACAAAAAGCTCAGGATAGAACATTCGGTTTATGCTATTCCAAGGTTTCTCATTTTGAGGTGAATACTCCTTTGCTGTGGAGGGGTGTCCTGGGCATTGCAGGAGGTTGGGTAGCATCCCTGACCTCTGCCTACTAAATGCCAATAGGAACATCCTCTCGCTGTGACAACCACAAATATGCCCAGACAATGCCAAATGTCCCTGGGGGAGGAGCAGAGAAAAAGCCACCATTAGTTGGGAACCAGTGTACTACCCTAATCAACTGTTTTATAGTGAGACAACATTTTATTACATCTAGAAACTGTCGCAATACATTTGATACCTTTAGATAAACATATCAACCCTGAAAAGAGATAAGACATTTTCAACCCCCTTATCTCTAACATCTTTGGAAATTAAATTTAAAACTTTAAAAGAGGAGTAAATAGACATTTTTTTTGGGCTGCTGGCAGGTACAAGAATCGAACCCTGGACCTTGGTGTTATTGGCACCATGCTCTAACCAACTGAGCTAACCAGTGGGTAAAGGCATAAAGAAAAATCATGATTTGTAATAATGAATATGCTAATAATAACTTTTTAAAAAGGAGTAAAAACTAAAATGAAAACAAAAAAATTAAATCACTGTCTTCTCAGAGTCACATTATCATACTAGTATAAAAGCTTTTGTTTTATTTTATGCAGACTCCCAAACAGCATCCTGTACTTTAAAAGCTCATAAACTTCAGCAATGTGTTCTAGAAAATATTGGCCCCATCCATGAAAGATGAATAAATCCCCTCCTCGTGCAGTCTGACAATTGCTATGATTTTTCTTTGAGTAAATTAATGTAATTTGATCTTCCAAATAAACAGAAAGTAGGGGATTTTAAAAAAGGGATTCAGAGGCAAAATAACAAGTTTGATTTGGAAGACGTGACTGGGTTTCATTCTACATTCACTTGAGATGGGAAATGGTCACGTGCGTGTAACAAACATTGGATTTACCTCAGTGGTTTGTGAGCCCCCGTCGAGGGTGGGGGGTGCCTTACCGGAGCGGAGGCTAGGCACACTGCATTTCACACTTCCCAGGTTTCCTGGGCATCTTCCCAGCCCACAAGAAGGGAGGGAAACCAGCAGGGACATGAGCAGCCAGTGTGGCAACCAGAGGGAGCCCGAAGGCCACTTCACTCTGTGCTTCACCCTCCCACTGACAAATGGAGTGACTGTGCGTGAGTCACTTAACCTCTCGCCTCAGACTTATAGCAGAAGAAGGATGGTGCATAATCCATCATCTGGCCAATTTATCTTCCCCCACAGCGTCACGGAAAACTCTCCTTCAGATTCAGATGTGTGACCGACACAGGAAAAATACCTGAGTTACAGATGGCACCTGACCATTATCAACCCCTTTCCCTCCCCATCTCCCCCTTACCCCACTCCTCTTTGAGTACAAAAACACTTCACTTGGAGAGGGGGAAAATGTCTAACTTTACCAAACAATTATGAAATCTTTGTAGAGGAATTTTATCTCTAGTTAATATTTTAGGGCCGGCCCAGTGGCGCACTCGGTAGAGTGCGGCGCTTGGGAGCGCGGAGGCGCTCCCGCCAAGGGTTCGGATCCCATATAGAGACCGGTCCGCTCAGTGGTTGAGCGCGGTGCAGGCGCGACACCGAGGGTTGCGATCCCATTACCGGTCATGAAAAAAGACAAAAAGGGAAAAAAATATATATTTTATCTCTAGTTAATAGTTTAATATTCTAGTTAAATATGAAATGATTGTTGTTACAAGGAGAAAATAATTCAATTTATAAACCATAGGAATGACACAACTTGCAAGGAAGCCCCAGTTTTATAAAGCAGAAAAATCCTATATCTTACACACAAACTACACCAAATATAACCCCAGGGTTATTTTGTCCCGGTCATGCTTAAAAGGCATCATTTTGCAGACTCAGATGGTTAGCAGCAAACCACAGCGAGTTCCCAAATGAAATCATGCACTTCTCAGAACCCAGCCAGCAAGGCCACGTAAATGAGATAGAGGGCTTCTGGCCGACACTCATGGCCAAGTTCATCCTGTTTCAACAGTACAGGAATATAACCATTTCCAAAATAGCCAAGCGGGAGACCTGCCCAGCTGGCAGGGACAGTCTGCAATAGGCCTCTCCCCATATTTAGCTCACAGCAATACACTGGTTAATGAAATTCCAAGGGACAGTTGAGAATTCTGCCTTCGAATGTCTCACAAACGTGACTGCAGGCACAGAGCTATTGTCAGCACCTGAAGATACACCATGAAAGCAACCACATTTCCAGTTAGCCAGGTGTTTATTGCCTGGGCAAATCCTCAGTGTTTTGAGCAAAATATACAGTTGGGGGGAAAAAAAAAATCCTTCATGCTTTGGAAGCTAATGTTCCTGCCGACGGAAAAGATCAAATGAACAGAACGAAAAACAGAAGTGCAATTCTAAAATGGAATTTGGTTACCTAACTATGGAGTTTCCTGTACTCAAAAATAGAATCCAAACACTTGACAGTCAAATGCACTCATACAGTTGCACATAACAAATGATGGTGAATTATTTTCAAAATATAGATAAGAAAGCTATGTTACCTGTATGCTCTATAACATGGGTAGAAAGGATGGTGTTTATTGCCTGGGCAAATCCTCAGTGTTTTGAGCAAAATATACAGTTGGGGGGAAAAAGAAATCCTTCATGCTTTGGAAGCTAATGTTCCTGCCGACGGAAAAGATCAAATGAACAGAATGAAAAATAGAAGTGCAATTCTAAAATGGAATTTGGTTACCTAACTATGGAGTTTCCTGTACTCAAAAATAGAATCCAAACACTTGACAGTCAAATGCACTCATACAGCTGCACATAACAAATGATGGTGAATTATTTTCAAAATATAGATAAGAAAAGCTATGTTACCTGTATGCTCTATAACATGGGTAGAAAGTATAATGCTTACAGACTTTTGTTTACTCCCCCTGGACTTTTTCCTTTTTTTTTTTTTTTTTAATTTTCAATTTCCTAACACTATGAATACTGCTAGGACTTTCTGGAGGCAAAGAGGAAGGAGATGAGTCCTCTAAATAACTGTGATCTACTTTGAACACTAAACACCATAAAATGTACTAAGGTTTGGATTACATCTGAAATATCATCACACACTGAAATTATAATGGCATTATATGAATAGGAGTCAAGGCTGGGCTACCAACCACTCAATCTACTCTCTCTGCAAGTTCCAGTGGAACCACAGATATCCTTAGAATGGCCTTCCTTGAACTCTCTAGACCAGCACTTCTCAAACTTTAATGTGTCTGTGAATCATCTGGAGATCTTATTATAATGCAGATTCAACTCTGATTCAGTAGTTCTGGGGTGGGGTCTAAGGTTCTGCAGTTCTAACCAGATGGCAGGTGATGCTGTTGCTACTGGTCAGAAGGCCACACTGTGAGTAGCCAAGAGTTCAGTTCCTATGGAAACTCTGTTGGCAACGTCACCAAAAGCCATCCGTTTTTCTTATTGCTGAAAGAAACTTGATTTTGTTAGAACAGCAATGTGTTCAACCAAAGGAATGAGTCATAAATGGACCACACTAGCCATGGGAATTCTAGGCCTCTCTGGTAGACACTGGTGCAGGGAGGGGTGGGCAGGTGATCAAGCTTTGGCCAGTGATTTTTAAGGGCAAGTCAACTGGGCTTCCTGTGATGAAGTTCTTTTCCCTCCTCCCTTAGCTCCTGCTTTGGACTCTGTCATGCAAGGCTGGGCTACATGAGGCCAAGGGAGCCACTGTGGAACCACGAGGTAGCCAGGATGAAAGCCAAAGAGCACATACAGAGGGCAGAGTGAAAGTAGAAAAGAGCCAAGATCAAGGGTCAGCAAACTACAGCTCATAAGCCAAATCCAAACTGCCATCTGTTTTAGCAAATAAATTATTACTGGAGGAAAGCCATGTCCATTTGTTTACTGACTGTTTATGGTTGCTACCTTAGTCAGCTCAGTCTGCTACAACAAATACCAAAGACTGGGTGGTTTAAACAGCAGAAATTTATTTCTCATAGTTCTGGACACTGAGAAGTCCAAGATCAGAGTGCCAAGCATGTTCTAAAGAATTCTGGTGGGGGCTCCCTTCCTGGTTTGCAGACAGCTGCCTTCTTGCTGTATCCCCACACGGCAGAGAGAGAGATCATCTCGTTTGTATATCTTCTTATAAGGGCACTGTATTAGTCTGTTTCTGTTGCTTATAACAGAAATAACTGACACTGGGTAATTTGTAAATAAACAGTATTTATTGCTTACAGTTTCAAAGGCTTGGAGATCCAAAGTCCAGGGAACACAGCAGGTGAGAGCCTGTTGGTCTATAGGGACTCAAGGTATGTGGTGGATGGATCAGCAAGAGAGAGAGAGCTTCTCACACACTCTCCTTTTAAAGCCATCAGAACTACACCCATGATCACCATTAAATCATCAATGGATTAATTCATTCACTAGGCATAGTCCTCACAATCTAATCATCTCTTCAAGGCCCCACCTTTAATTACCATAATAGGATTTCCCACCCTCTTAACACTGTGACAGTGGGATTAAGTTTCTAATACATTAAACTTTGGGGGGAACAATTCAATCCACAGCAGGCACTAATTCCATTCATAAGCGTTCCACTCTCATAACTTAATCACCTCCCAAAGGCCCCACCTCTAAATACCATCACATTGGGGATCAGAGCTTCAACATATGAATTTGGGGGCAACACAAACATTCAGTCCACAGCAGTTGCTTTTGTACTACAATGGCAAAGAGAAGTATTTGTAACAGAGACCATATGGCCCTCAACACCTAGAATATTCACTATCTTGCTCTTCCCAGAAAAAACTTCTCAAACACCTGATGTAGAGCACTAAATCACCAACCCATACACTTCATTCCATCTTCCATTCCACCTTTGCAGTACTTCCAGCATGTGTAATTATTTCTTCCATAGCTGTCTTCCCTGTTGGGCAATAAATTCCATAGCTGTCTTGTTCACTACCAAATGCCAGCACTTTTAGCAAAGGTCCAGGCACATTGGAGATGCTCAATAAGTTGTGCAAATTGTAATTAAGCTCATACTTTTTATCAGGATGTTTCAAAGTTTCCGTTCCTTTCTCTGGCTCTTCAATATAAGGCATTAACAATGTGCTAAAAATGACAGGCCTTAATATAACCTCCTGTTAATAACAATAGCCTCCTTTTCATCCTCCACAAACTCCACTTCCTTCCTCCCCCATGGGTGCTTGCAGGCAGGACAGAATCAAGTTGCCGAATTTGGACTTGCCATATCCAGAAGCAGCTGACCCCGTGACCTGGAAGTGCAGGTCAAAATCTGCATGAATACCAGACTCTTTCGGCAAACAGCGGGACGGGCAGCCTGATTTCCAGCCAACTAGAGGCCACAGCACAGAGAGGACACACAATAGTGGGCAGCCTTTTGGCAGTCGAAGAGGAAACATAAATTTTGAATAAAGAAAGAAGAGGAAAAATGAGTAGGAGATCCAAGGATGATAAAGGCCCCAACTTGCTATAGGGTAAGAACTATTACTGGTTATCTTAAAGACACCTCTAAAGATGTTTATAGAATCATCTTGTGGCAAAAGAGTATGATGCAAATGAATTCTTACTAGTTATTTTCAAAGATGAATACTAGTTTCCTCAGTACAATTGGCAGTTAATACATTCCTTCTGTTATATTTTGTAGCATAACAGAACAGTGATGGGAAATAAACCCCACAACTGTAGGCTGTGGAATCAGAACTCGGCTGGAGTTCCTGCTTGGAGACCTGAGCAAATCATGTGGCCTTTCAGAGCCTCAGTTTTCTAATCCATAAAACAGGTATAATAATAGTAATACCCCCATTATACACTTGTGAGATAAATACTTATTAGATGGTAGCAAGAGATTATTGTTGCTGTCTCCAAGATGGAATCTCCCCTTCTCCTCCTTTTCTCCTTCTTCTTTCCCGTCCTTGCTCATCACCCTCTCTCCCTCTGGCTCCCTTTCGCCTCCCCCGTATTATTTATTTGTCCCTCAGAGGAAATTACAAGTAATGTATGAGCTGATCAATTACTCTATTGCAGGCTGTCTCTGGATAGTCTTCCTCAAGGAAACATGAATAAGAAAAAGACACTTTCAATGTGATACCTCTGCTTTTGGAAAAATCCTGGCAATTCTTCTCAGCAAAGAAAGAAACACACAGGAACAGAACATGCCATGTATCTTTAAGTCCATTCTTAGCATTATTCTAAAGCCATTACTTATCACACAGCTCAGGGCCTCCATATACACACCTGCAAAGCAGAGATTAGTTTTGTGATGTTTGGGGAAAACAGATACAAACAGTTAAAGGGTTCCAATTATGGGAAAAACTAAGCTGATACGTCAGCATTGATTAACTTAATACATTTTAATCAGGACCTACTAAACTCTAGTGTATAAACAGTTAAATTCTCATTAGGGGAGACAACAAAAGTACAAAGGCTGGAGATAATTTTTCTGAAGGAAATGAAAGGAAGTGGGGAGAGAGGAATAGAGTGTGAAAGAATAGAGCATGATAGAAATGCTGTTTTAGAGAGGCTAATCAGTAGGCTCCTCTGGGAAAAAGCAATATAAACAGAGACCTGAACTGAGTGAAGAGGCAAGTTAAATGCCTGGTTAGTGGGCTCCAGACAAGAAACAGTGCAAGCTCCTGAGACTAAACTAAAGGAGGGTTCCACTTGGGTCCCACAATAGCCCACACTTGAGCATGCACACACAAACATTCACACATGAGTGTATGCTGTGCTCCTTTGGTTTTCTATTCATATCCCTCTACTGCTGCCAGTTTTCTTGTCCATCTCCCTGCCCAGACCATTTATCTTCTGAAGGCATGAAGCCTGTATGCCCAACATTTAGCACAAACACTCATGAAATGTTTGTTAAATGACTAAGCAAACTTTCAAGATGAATAGGCAGCAAAGTGATGCAGGAGAAGAATGTTTTCCAGAATTATTTATAAATTATATTCTATCCAGGAATCAAATCTATTATGGTGATTTTAGTAACTTTTTGCTGAGGAGAAGCAACATGCTGCTGGGGAAAAGGAATCCTAAGGGCAGATCACATTAATTTGGAGGATGTGGCTTAAAAGCAGTACATGCCTGCGGAAGGAAGCTCAACAAACTGCAATATGTTGACTAATTAAGTAAAATTTACATTTTAGAAAGAGTTTCTTTATACTAAATCTAGGGTCATGCTTGATACAATTAAAAACAAATCTCGGGCTGGCCCGGTGGCGCACTGCTACAGTGCGCCGCTTGGGAAGGCAGCGGAGCTCCCGCCGAGGGTTCGGATCCCACATACAGACTGGTTCCCGCTCACTGGCT
>NW_007731371.1:34748-48440 GCF_000696425.1 Galeopterus variegatus | reverse complement strand
AAAAAAAAAAAAAAACAAATCTGGATGCTTCATTTATCATGTTAGACACATAGAGGCTGTAGAATCTCAAGTAAAGTGACATGTACAAATGTTAAGGTATGGTTTAATTAAGCTGAATATGCATAGGCTCTGCATTGGCTTTATTTGAAGACATTATGGAAGGAAACCAATTTTCTGACCTGTAAGTACAGAATCCAGTAATCCTCCCCTCAGCGAGGGCTAAGTATCCATCTGATTACTCATTACATTCCAACATGCTGTTTTCCATTTCAGCTTTCTGTCATCCTCTATAACACTTTATGTACACTCTCGTTCCTTCATCATTTTGTTTTCAACAGTTAGCTCTTCATCAAGAATTATCTTTACCGATATCCTAAAAATTAAATTAAAATCAAAGAAAACTTTGCTGAAGCCAAATGAGTAAGCTGTTCAATTTTTTTTCTCTAAGCTGCTTTTAATAAGATATTAATGGAAGGTGGGAAGGATAGAAGGGAAAATGGAGAGAAGATAAATAGAAGGAAGAGAGGAGAAAACAGAGAAAAGAAATAAATTGACTGTTAAGCATTTTATTATAACAAGACTCTCAGTTTGCTGCAACATAAAATGCCCATCATAAGCCAAAATTTGTGATGTCCAGTGAAAGAAAAGAAAGCTTTTCATCTGGGGAGACTTACAATTAAACAGGAGAAGCCAAAGAAAAACATCATATTTCATCAAATCTAAGATACCATCAGTCAAAAATTCAACTTTGTTAAATGCACCATTAAAACTTTCAAAGCAATGCCAATTCTTTAATGAATAGCACACCATTGTTCAAAAAATGCACACATTTCAAAAATGTTAAAATATGAAAAAATGTTTATCTCTGGGGGCATGTAGGATATCTCTGTACTCCTCTCAATTTTGCCACAGACCTAAAATTACTCTAAAATAAAAAATCTTAAAAGATGTCTGTTTTAAAATGGAGAATGACAACCATCAAAACACTCAGCCGAAGCTCATCCCTGTACAAACCATGGCATTCACGCATCTGGAAGCAGCCTGCAAAGGATCAAAGACAAAGAACACTTGTGGACATGGCCTCCCAGAGGCACAGAGTTGAAACACTTGGGAAAGCACATTTGACAAGCAAGGAAGGGTTGTTCTAGAACTGAGACATGACACAAGTGCAGGCATGCGTTACCTCCTGATGGAGGAAAGCATCTCCTCACCCAGGGATTATCTCCCCCTTCTGCAAGAGAGTCTGTCATACCTTCCTAGACCACTTTGACAGCTGGAGCACAGTCTGGTTTCACACCATAACACCTCCTGGTTAAGGGTGGGAATCAAGAGGACTTTCTAACCGATGCCTGGGATCCTGGTACTACCATGTGATGATGTTTTCTTCTTCTGATGGGTAACTAATGGATAGCAACTACTGGTGATTACTCAAGAGGAAGGAATGAAGGAAAGCACACATAACTTTTTATCCAATTCCTAAAGCCTTTTTGCTTAAAAACACACTGGATATGTGGATTACTGAATAAGTAAGTACACAGATAAATGAATTGTAGAGAAACTCTTCCCTTTGAAAGGCACCTGAAACAGAGGAAATCCTTCCCATGACTGGATGTAACCATGATTCCCTGGGGAACAGAATAGAATAGCTCAGAGCCATTGCCATGTGCCCAGCTTCATTCCCCTTCATGGAGCAGTTGCCCCTATAACGTCTGTGGGTAAAACCCATCTCCTGGTCCTTGCCCACCATCAAGCAGGAGACACCATCTTGGGGGAAGGGATAGAGCTGTTTAGACCCAGAAATTCCATCTATGGCAGAGAGATGCACACATTGCAGATGACTACCTATGTCTGATTTTTAACTTGCTTTCTATTTGTCATAGAATAAACAGAGAGTATCCCTTTGACCATTCTCCAGAGGTATCGCTATTTCTGCCCCATCCTTGAAGAGGCCCAAAATACCCCCCCACATACCCAACCACATCTGGATCTCCAACCATCCACACAGCACCTGAAATGGAGCAGGAGATGAGCCAGTATCTGAGTGCTAGACCCCAGGTAAAAACAACACTCGCTTTGCAGCTCAACTTAGCAAGGACACTAGTCTCTAACTTTAAATTCAGGAATGACAAGAAAAATTCCAGGCAACAATGCCCTGAACTTTGGGAACATTTCGGCTCAGGGAACGAAGTTCTAGAACAAACTCACCTATTACAGTGTGGGAGCGTACTGCAGACACTTCCTACTCCCATGCTCACCACCGCTGAATTTTCCTCAAGAAGCCATTAACAGCATTTACAGGGGAATAAAAGGATATTTACAGAACCATGCTCTCCCCAGGAAATGAGGTAGCCTTTTTGACTCACAGTGTAAAATAAATCAATGAGGATCAGTTGGCTAGCAATATACAATGTCTGTTAAACAAAAAGGAAGGAGAAGTAGAGAGAAATGGTTTAAATCACTGCTATATGCAAGATAACAAGGGCTTTTCCCACCCCACTCCCAAACCCGTTCATGGTGTCTAATTCCAACACAGCCCTCTCAAAAATCTTAAATGGATAAAGGAAGCTATTCCAGGCAACCTACTTGCCCTTATGACTTCTGAGCTTACAGCTGAAATAAATAAAGAGAAAACATTTATGAATTTTTCTAAATACAAGTAGCTTTTACATACTATCTCCTATAATTGGTACTTTTTATATAAATACTATTTGTGTAAGTACTATTTGTATTTATTTTTAGAGGAGGCTCAGAAAGATTTAACTGGTGTGTCTCAAGGTCACACAACTAGAAAACGATGGAGCTGAATGTCAAATCCAGGTCTGTTGATTGCAACACTCAATGGTATTTTCAGCGAATCATGATGCATCATAAGGTAACTAAAAAAAAATACATGCATACATATATACGAGCATATATGTATGCATGTATTTTATTTATATATATGGATACTTCAAAAAGTTCATGGAAAGATTCATATTATCTTTCAACTCTATTTTTCCACAAACTTTTTCAAGTACCCTCATGTATATTCAATATATACAGGTTGAGCATCCCTAATCTGAAAATCCCAAGTTTGAAATGCTCCAAAATCCGAAACATTTTAAACACCAACATGACATTCAAAGGAAATGCTCACTGGAGCATTTCAGATTTCAAATTATCAGATTAGGGATGCTCAACTGGTATGTATTCTGCAAATATTTCAAAACCCCCAAAAATCTGAAACCTGAAACACCTCTGGTCCCAAGCATTTCGGATAAGGGATACTCAACCTATATATATATATTCCATTAAATAACTGATGTTTTTCTCATTTATAAACCTAGTGAGTCTAAATGTACCTGTATCCTTATATCAGTCAAGAACAACTATATTTAATTCTCATGGCTTTCTGAGTTAGTCTCTTAAGAATACCTCACTTTCACATTGACATCAAAATTTCCATCATTCTCTCCCAGACTCAATCCAAAGATTTTTTTGTTTAGAATTTTCCTTGGAACATCTCTCTACCATCCTGCCTTTAACCCATTTCTTTTCCTCTTCTCATTTATCACTGGCTAAGTTACATAGGATGCTTGCCATCTCTTTTATCAAGGCCTATTTGGGTTCTCAATGTCAATCCGAAAAGCAACCTTAATTAAATGCCCCTTGTTAGCAGGACACGTAACCAAGAGCTTACGAGGGGCTCTCAGGAGCCTCCAAATACTGACACATCAAAAGAAAGGTTGCATGCGAAAGGTGCTGCCAGACTTCATACATGGCACACATCAAGGTAGGGCATCGTTTTAGCAAGACGCAAAAAACCTGCAGATGATGATGAGTTAGACACAGAGTAACTGACAGGCGACGTGGCGTGTTCATCGCTTAAACACTCCATTTCATTCCAAGGTACCAAAACGATAATAGACTTTATTCTAATTGGATTGTCTGCAATGAGCCAATTTAAGTGCTAAATGCTGCGAATTATTCAGCCTGACATAGCAATGCACTGATGTGAGCCACTGCAGGGCAGGAGGTTTGTGGAAAGTGTGAGTTTCCGAAGCATAATGAGGAGCCGGGAGTCTGACTTGGCAGACCTCCACTGCACAGATTCCTATTGTCTCAACAGCTGCCTGCAGGGGACCCAAAAAGCATTGGCTGCCACCTTGACCCAAAATTCATCTGCCATCAGCCAGTAGAGCTGATTCTGTACTATTCCAGCCCCTATGTCACTGGGATGAAAACAGGTGGAAGGCTTCACAAGAAAATGCTCAGAACACAAGGAAAAACTATCCACAAGAAAGGGCATCATTCACCATCAGTTTGGTCCTACTATTTTGACATTTTCAGAATGCTATAATGTTTAAACTTTTAAAAGCACTGGCTAGGGGTTTATACACTACGATTAAAAGCTTGAGATCTATAATAGAAATGGATCTACCACATACCAGATACTGACCACAAGGCAAATGATTTAATATTTGTATACCTCAGTTTCTTCATGTTAAAAATGGACATGATGGGCCGGCCCTGTGGCTCACTCGGGAGAGTGCAGCACTGGTAGCGCCAAGGCTGCAGGTTCAGATCCTATATAGGGATGGCCGGTGCGCTCACTGGCTGAGCGTGGTGCAGACCACACCGTGCTGAGGGTTGCAATCCCCTTACCAGTCAGGGGGAAAAAAAAATGGACATGATGGGCCGGCCCTGTGGCTCACTCGGGAGAGTGCAGCACTGGTAGCGCCAAGGCTGCAGGTTCAGATCCTATATAGGGATGGCCGGTGCGCTCACTGGCTGAGCGTGGTGCAGACCACACCGTGCTGAGGGTTGCAATCCCCTTACCAGTCAGGGGGAAAAAAAAATGGACATGATAATAGTGTCTTTAAGTCACATGGCTGTTATAGGAATTAAGTATATACAGGAATTTTGAATATGCATAATTCCAACACAAATTAGCATTTAAAAATATATAACGACTAAAATATAGAAATATACGTAATAACGTATGCTTTAAGTTTTCTTCCAGAACAGATTTAAAGAGAAATAATTAAATAAGCATCTATGAAACTCCATCTTTAACCTCAATGATCACTATCTCCTATTAGAGTACGCATATAAAGGCACCAGATTTGAAAGTGAGGTTTTGACACGACCTCACCTCTAGAAATCATTTATTAAAAAAATGCGAAGGGAGGAGGCTTAAAATAGATGGTGTCTTGGGTGCCATCTAGCACTAAAATTAGGATTTTCACAATCAATTTATACCTATAATAATCTTGTTACTAAAATAATTTTAGACAACACTGCCCCATGCCTGAATCAAACTATATTTTCATTAAATATTATAGCTCTATACACACAGCCAAGAATAAGTCTAGAATCCTGTGAATAACTCAATTTACAAATGCCAACAAAGAAAAATATACAGCCAACTTTTAATGGCTCAAGAGGAGAATGTTTCCTTAGCTTCCTGACTAAACGGTAAATTGAAATTTCTTCCATAGCAAATTCAACTGACTTCATTTGGGCCAAGGGATTAAAGTGCCATAATATTCATGTCTGACTTATTTTCTATGCGTAAGAATTAACAACAGTCGAACCGTTTACGTGACTACTTCTCTCTCATATGTGCTAAATCACACAGGCCCAGACACATTAATCCAGGAATGGGCTGCAATTATTTGTGCTGTTTTGGCTAGAGGCTATCAATGCAACACAAGTCTGTCTTAAATTCAGTGTCACTATTTGGGATTTCCAATATTATTCAGATCCAGGAATTTAACTTTAAATTAAGTGATAATATGATGCTTTGCAAACTCCAATAGTACCCCTTAAGATTTAGTGTTCTTGTTAAAAAATTAATTTCCATTTACATAGAGTATCTAAAAAATAACCAGATATATACACTTTCTGAATTTCTCAAAAAAAATTTTTTTTTTAAGCCAGAAAGGAAAAAAGAATTCCAGCACAGCCTTATAACACCAAGGTGAAGGGTTCGGATCCCCCTACCAGCCAGACACCCAAAAAAAAAAAAAAATTCTGTAAGGCCTCACACAGCAAAGTCTCAAACTACAGCTTCTAAACAAGGATTCACAAACTTTATTGCACTGATTCTAGAAACAGGCCAAGCAATAATAAGATGATGACAAATAAGATATATTTCACAGCTCTAATTACAGAACAACAGCGCCTTCCTCCAGCTTGAAGCAATCTCTTGCTAAAAATGGTAAAGAAACATGAACACTTCCATATTAATCAGGATTTCAGCTCCACTCCCCCGCCACTGCCATACTCAAGTCAACAAAAGAGAAGTGAGAGAGATGTCCTGAAATATTCAGTAAACATAGAACAGGAAAAGTGGGTGAGAAAGATCGCCCTGCTTCAGAACACGCCAAGGAAAGGAAATAAATTGACAGAGCTATTTATTTAATCATTTATCTTAAAATAATTTTCAAAATCTTTCCCACTTAAGTTATTATGTAAGTAATAAATTCACATGCTAAAAGAATTAAACAAGATGGTCATGTGTGGAGAAACATAACATGCATCCTATATAAAGCCCATATATTTCTCCCTGCCCATTTCCATCCTTTTCTGCAGAGGAGAGGTAACAATGATGTATTAGTTTTGTGCAAATCCTTCCAGTCCTCTTTCTATAAGTTAAACTTACTTATCTACTGAGGTAATCACACTTTCTCTTTAGGGTCAACATTTTATTTCACTGGTAATGAACTAATGGAACTGTGCAGATATTTAACTCTAAAGAGGAAAAACTAATGTCATTTCAGAGCAACATCTTTATTCATAAAGACCGAGACCATTCTGGCTAATTTACAAATACTTTCAAGATGCTTAAACTTGGTATATGAAAACAAGGAGACGGGCAACTATGTGCCTCCCACACTGCTGTATTCATAGCATGCAATGGACATGCTCAGTGATGACTACCAGATGGAAGACGCTACTCAATACAGCTGAGTCCCCAGCACATTGCTCACAAAATAAGCAGACAGCAGAAACTCAAAGTCCCCATGGGAAACAGATTTGAACTGGGTCTTGAAGAAAGAGACCCACCTCCAAGAACATCAACCAACTTTGTATCTTATTCCAGCAGCCAACATGGAATCACAAAAAAGAAATGTTAAGCCAAGTACAATTAATCCTTTTCAACACAGGAAAAGTGGGTCAAGGAAGTCATAAAGCTGAAGACCAGTGGAATTTTTATCCTGACCTTCATCTGATTTCTGATCATGATTTCAATTATAGAACCATTCACCTGGCATTCAGTTCCACTCAAGACAGGAACTACAGAAGAGTGCGGATGAGAAGAAAGTTAACTCCGCAACCCCAGGTTTCTATTCAGATTGGAAATAAATCAGAGCTTTTTGGATCCCACTGTGAAATATACTCAATTAGGCAGAAAAAGGGGGAGGTTTTCCTCTTGTTATAGCTCAGACACAAAAAAGGACTCTTTAGCAAACTTGTACTAATCTCTGAGAGCTGAGCTCTTCTCTAAGACCACACCTATCAGTTTACACAGCTTTGAAAAACCAGACATTCACCCTGGTGAGAAGAAAGCAGCATAAAGAACTAAAAGCTGGGGAGTTTTCCCTTAGAGATTAGCAGCATAATTGAGTATACTCACATCAGGTTAAATGAACAGGGTAAAACTGATCCAGCCAAGGATGCTGACTTAGTAAGGAATATGCTATCAATAGAAAAAAAAAAAGGCACAGACAACTGGATATCCCTTTTTGAAGACCACAAAAGCAAGATTATAAAAAGACGAAGGAAAAGAAACCCAGATAGAAATACAAGATCTAGTAATCTCTGAGCAGCTACTAAAGTCATACATCCATAGAATGGCTATCAGCTCCGAGTACATTTGTATGAATTAGAAGAAAGTACCCCCTGCTCTGGAATGATCCACCATTTGCCTCCATGGCTGGTGATCTTGCACAGTGAACATCCTGTCCAGCTGTCCACTGCAGCCCTTCATGCATAAAAATTCACATTATTTTCAGCATGAGAAAAACAGAAAAGAGAAAAAAAATTGGAAGAAAAAGAAACATTTTTAAATGGTGAAAAAAATAGCTTAAAACTTAAACATCAAGCTATGACTTGAATCAAATCCATGCAGTCTGTTTCCCTCCCAGTAAACCAAAATACCCATATCAAACCTCTCTTGAAATGATTCTAGCCTCTGCATAATTTAAATGCTTTAGAAGAAACCCCTAACTGCATGGAGAATAAAGAAATGCCAACCTCCCAAACCTAGCTCCCAATTGACAAGAATAAGGGGAATTAAATATCAAAACTATGCAGATTATTCAAGTATATCAAACAAAAAGGCAAAAGATCAAAAAAACAGCCATGAAAGTTTTGGAAAAGATTGCCAGTCTTCTGCGCACAAAAATCAATCATAATGACAAACGCCAATGGATTTTTCCTTTGCTTTTTTTTTTTTCTTTTTACATTAAAGAGTAATTGAGTCATGCTTAAGTGAAGCTTTGCAGTTTGAGTTCAGTAAGCAAAGCCTAATTTTCAATGATGCTGAGACACTATGAAATGCAAATCCATAAATAACTTTTAATTTTAAAAGGGAACCAAGAAAACATACTCTCCGTTACATAAATTCCTACCTTTTCAGTGGGCTATTTCTCACCCAGTTGAAAAGAAGAAGTGTTACTGTTTTATTTGTGCATTGTTTGGGTTTTAGCAATGGTAAGGGAGCATAACAACATTTAAATGGGAATTATAGATAAAGAAGGAGTATTTCTAAAGCTGACTCTCTATTGTTGCATATTTTCTAGGAGTATCAAAGAATACTCTTAGAAGCAAATCCTGTGAGGCTCCCAAAATACTTCAAAAACTAGTGCACAGCTAGATAAGATCCCAACTACTTACTCTTTATACCACTCACAAAAAGAAAAGATTTGATTATGTTAAGGAGGACATCAAAGGATGTATACTGACAATTTAAATAGAGGAAATCAAAGGCGTAAATCATCCCAGTGAAAATGCAGTTTTATCAGCACCAAAGAAACACAAACTTAAAAAAGTTTAAAGTTACACATCAGAGCTATTAAAATACGATGAAATTATAGAACTCAATTCTGGTAAAGGTCTAAATAAACAAGTACACATTGCTAGCAAGGAAACCAACTTCAGTCTTTCTAAACAATCTAGGAGCCTTTAATAAGAGCTGTTCAAAAGTAGTAATTCCAAAGAAATAACTTGGGGAAAAACAAATTAATTTATACTAAGAAATATTACATTTCAGTATAAAATAATAAAACTGAAAACAACTTAATGCTTCAAAATAGGAAAACAATTACATAAACTATGACATAGCACAGTATATAATGATACTTAAGCTAAAGACATGCACAACACATACCATATTAAAAATAAACTTGAAGACAATGTTAATGGAAAGATATGTATTTAAGTATATTTATTCAATCAACAACAACCAAAAAAAATGCAATTAAATACAGCCATGTGCCACATAAGGACACTTTGGTCAATGATGGACCGAGGTAGGACAGTGGTCCCATAAGATTATGATGGAGTCAAAAAACTCCTATAGCCTCATGATGGCATAGTCATCATAATGTCATAGCACAATTGCTTTATTTTTAAAATAAATATAGTGTGCCCTAAGTGTACAGTGTTTATTAAGTTTACAGTAGAGTACAGTGATGTCCTAGACCGTCACAAATTCACTCAATGGCTCACCCACAGCAACTGCCAGTCCTGCAAGCTCCATTCATGGTAGGTGCCCTATATAAATGTGCAATTTTTATCTTTTATACCATGTTTTTACTGTACTTTTTCTATGTTTAGACATGTTTAGATACATACTTACCTACCACTGTGTTACAATTGCCTACCGTATTTAGTACAGTAACATGCTGTACAGGTTTGTAACCTAGCAGCTACAGGCTATACCATGTAGCCTAGGTGTGTAGCAGGCTACCATATAAGTTTTTGTAAGTACACTCTGTGATGTTTACGGGATGATGAAATCGCCTAATGACACATTTCTCAGAATGTATCTCCGTCATTAAGTGACACATGCCTACACAGTTAGATAGTAAATGTAAAAAGTAGAATCAAAAGCTGGCTGTTTAGCTCTGTTGGTTAGAGCGTGGTGTTCACAACAACAAGGTCCAGGGTTCAATCCCTGTACTGGCCAGCTTCAAAAAAAAAAAAAAGTAGATCCAAACAAATTGACCCAAATGTTTAATAAAAATTAGACAAGAAGCCAAAGTGATGGAATTAGCATTTAATGTGCCTACACTTTTATGCCCTGTCAACGATATTAATATTTCTTCTATGTCTCAAGTGCTTGACGAGGCACAGGTACTGACCCAATGGAGCTCACAAGGGAAATGCCTCTGCCCTTCCCCCTTTGTCTTGAAACAAAAAACATATTAAATAATAGTTTATAAATATTAAGCATAGAAAGAGCTGCAAAGAAGAAAGTGGAGGTCATCAAGGGGGTCACAGAGAGACCTAACCTAGTAAAAAGATCAAGGAGGACTTTCCTCAAGACACTATGATACATGTGAAAAGTAGACAGTATCCAAGGGAAACGGATAGAGGGAGGGCAGCAACAGAAGCAGAGAAAAAGATGTGCTGGGTCCAGAGCAGGTGCTGGAAAGATAAGAAAGAAGTCGTCTGTGGCAGGAACATAGAGAACAGGGGAACGGCTGGAGGCCAGGGTTTAAATCACGTTGGGGTGGCCTTGAGACCCGGCAAAGATTCAGACCTTCCACCTCAGTGACAAGGGAAGCCACTGACAGTTTTAAGCAAAGCAGTGACCCTATGGGGTTTGCTCCAGTTTCCTCCAGCTACATGCAGGGGGGGCGGGAGCTTCCATGGGGAAAGCAGGTGGGAAACAACGGCACAGGGACAAGCAAGAGTCTGGGTTGCTGAAACACAAAAAGAGACGCTAGGAGTAATCTCGGGTGGCATCTCACAAAGTCTGTGCCAAATACTGCCACGATGTCTTCATCCTAAACTTCTTAAACACAGTTACGAAAACATGGTCAGTACTGGCAAGAAAAGGAAAAGAAAGCAATTTTTAAAACAGGAATAGATTGGAATAGGCAACTTCCAGGAGAGGAAGGTCCAATGGCAAAAGATACGATGCTCAACATCACTAGCAACAAGAGAAAGGGCAAAGTAAAACAGTAAGTTACCTTTCATTTTATACCCACTGGCTTGGCCAAAATTAGAATATCAGGCAATGTGAATTATCAGTAAGTTCATGTGAATTGTTATTACAAATGATGGTGGTGGAGAATGACGGTACAGCTGTTGTAGCAAGTGACAGACTAGGTTTTGATGAAATTCATTAATAACCAAATTCGCTAAATTCGTAAAGTTCATCAGTTTACCAAAAATTCAAGAAACCCACTTTTGGATGGAGGGATGAATGGGAAATACACAAATGCACACACGTACCTATATATACACATCAACTTATATACACACACATCTTTATATATAAAGATCCATAAGGCAACAGGCAAGAAGATGCTCGTGGCAGTGCTGCTTGTGGAAGCAATAGTTATAGACAACCAAAGTATCCTTCCTTGTGGGAACAGGTAAGTAGAATCGGATGGATGGAGGTCTGCGTGGAATACTACAGCAATCAAAATGATGAACAAGATGTACATAATATGGACAGATTTTGAAAAATGGCATTGATTTAAAATGTGCAGTTACATAATGAGATCTATAACACAAAAAAAATCAAGTGAATTAAAAATATTACTTGTGAGACTTTGGGGGAAAAGCACAGAATCAGAGCAAAGGAGAAAAATAATGAAATAAAACAAACCACAAGTGCCCCCCCCCCCAAGTAATGACGATAATATACTATGAAGAGTAGAATAACTAAACCTTCTGAGCCTGATGACCAAATATTTTAACTAAAAATTTTTATATGATTTAGAAACAAACTTTAATCTTTATCACCAATAAAAATCTCACTTGATATTTTATTGTGCACAAATATCATGGCATCAATATTAGCAATTATATTTTTCCAACATATCTCATACACTCTAGCTTTTTTATTAATATTTCACTACTGTTCATATTTAAACTGCACAATCCCGAAGATATAAAAACCTGAGTTGACAGGGATTCATATTATCTAGCTGGAAAGGGTACACTTAGCCTCAGAGAACAAGTCCTTTACCGTCCAAAAATTACTTATGTAACTTGTATCATTTGCTTGACCTCTTATAACAGGAAGTCTAGAATTCTTGGTAACAGATCTTTGAATTTTCTTTCTTTTTTTTTTTTCCTTTTTGTCTTTTTTCGTGACCGGCAACGGATCGCAACCCTCAGTGTCACGCCCGTACCGGACCGGGACCGGCAACAGGATCGCAACCCTCAGTGTTGCTCCCGCACCTCGCTCAGCCAGTGAGCGGCCGGTCTGTATGTGGGATCCGAACCCTCGGCGGGAGCGCCGCTGCGCTCCCAAGCAGCACACTGAAGCAGTGCGCCACCGGGCCGGCCCAGATCTTTGAATTTTCTATTGAAGAGCTACCACCAAGCATGTGGGCTCCAATGTGTTCAAAAAATTATCTCAAAATTGACCAAGGCCTGAAGCCAAGAATAGCCTGGCCATGAAAAGCACTCGGTTATCAAAAGGGGTGGGAAACCCCATTTCATCCCTAATCTTTGAAAACACAAAAGCCTTTTTAGTGTTTCTAAGAAAAGATGGCATTATTTAGCGTCAGAGCAAGTCAGTGAAAAGAAGAGCAGGATATCTCACTTGGAATCAGCAGGCAATATTTCAGACCTCCCCACCATATCTCAGCTTCTATGTAACATCCAACAAACTCAGGGACTTGAGACTCTTACTTGTAATCATAAGCCCTGAAATGATTTAAATCTGCAATCACAGCAACATAATTAATGCTCTTTCTTTTAATGTCAGTATTATTCATTTTTATGTAGATTGGTGGTAACTTCTACTTCACCAACAGATTCTCATTACGTCTGCTTAAGCACATAAAATCAAATTAATTCATGTTTGCTTTCCTTCTATCTGCCCTTTATTCCTGCAAAGAAGAAACACAGAAGCAGAAGGTTCCAGGGTTTATTACTGGGCTGAGTCACTAAATTATACACGAATGAACTGTTGATTCTAAATTACTCAAACTCTATAACCATGTCCTCTCCAAAGCATACGTGTGGAACTGGGGCCAAATGTAGTCAATGACCTCCCAACATATATTTCACAACTAGATTTCCATTTCTGAAATACTGATTTTAAATGCTGATTCAGACTTGTACCTTGGTCTCTGATCAAAAGTTACGAAGGGAACAAGTTCATCAGCTTTCCCGCAACTGACAAAGACATTCCACTGACAGTCCGATTTCAGATAAAATCAGAATCACCAGGTTTTTCCTAGGCTCATCGTGACTATCTGTGTCCTCTTAATTACAGGAACTCATATCTGCACTTTGCTTATGGTTCTACCTGGTGTTGGAGCAATCTTCCTTACTAGAAATACAAATTCCTATGAGAATTTCTGTACTTCCCTTCAGCACAGGATTTTGCCTGTAAAAGGACCTTCAACAAAAACACTGTCATTCAAGGATGACAAACAGATTTCATCCTCAGTACCAATGTGACATGACTGATGGAGGCAGCTTGCAGAGGGAAGGATCAGGAGGGCACATCTG